>NW_027328457.1:0-34891 GCF_034638445.1 Ciconia boyciana
GTATGCAGCTGGAGCTGTGAGCTTTGGCTAGGTGCTGCCAAGGCTGGGTGAGGTGAGGGTTAGGAAGTAGGATTTGCAGATACCTGCCCCTGTAGAAGCAAGAGCTCTTTTCAGTATTACTGGAGGAAGATATTATATGTGCAGAACAGTAAATATTGGCAGTATGGTTATATCATTTTATGGAGGAAGCAGGACAAGAGCTGTCTGAAAATACCAGAATGAAGCCCATGGTTGGTGGAGTCCTGGCTGTGTTCTGTGTATTGTTTCTGTGCAGACTTGGCTCCTGACTTCCCAGCTTTAAAAATTACTGCATGTAGTTTTTTTGGGTGTCAGTGCCATACTGCCTCCTCCCTGCCTCACTGTCCTGGCTGTCCTGGGCTAAACTTCAGCAAACATGCTAGTAATGGTGAGCTCTCTAGGATGAAGAAGAGCGGAAGAGAGCAGGCTTCAATGCCAGCGTTGCTTCTGGACCTCTTTTTGTGGGGCAAGGGAGTACAAATACATTGCTGAATGTGGCATGTTCCAACTATCAAAGGGTGTTGGCAGTGTTATCATCCATTGTTGCTGTTGGTGTCATCACTGACGACAATTGCTCCTACCAATCCAACACCCCCTATATCACTCTTCCCACAGCCCACCTCCTAAACTGATGAAGACCAGCAATTGTTCCAGCACGAAAGGTAGCAGGAGTGAAAGCTATAGCTAGTCCTAACTATCACTTGGAACCGCATTCGCTGCCGCACAGACACTTGAGCTCCGTAAAAGCTTTGGTTCATAGGGGGGCAACACTCTGTATCTCGGTCTCCGGGAGCCCAGGTGCCAAATTCGAAACGTCCAGCGATTGCGCCCACACGAAAGCTGCCAGCACCGAAAGCTGTAGCTGGTTTTCACTGTCCCCTGGAACTGCATTCGCTGCCGCACAGACATTCGTGCTCTGTAATAGCTGTGCTTGGTAAAGGGGCAACACTCTGTATCTCACTCTCCGGGAGCCCTGGTGCCAAATTGAAACGTCCAGCGATTGCGCCCACACGAAAGCTGCCAGCACCGAAAGCTGTAGCTGGTTTTCACTGTCCCCTGGAACGGCATTGGCTGCCGCACAGACATTCGCGCTGTGCAAAACCTATGGTTCGTAAAGGCGCAACACTGTGTATCTCGCTCTCCGGTAGCCCAGGTGCTAAATTAAAAACGTCCAGCGATTGCGCCCACACGAAAGCTGCCAGCACCGAAAGCTGTAGCTGGTTTTCACTGTCCCCTGGAACTGCATTCGCTGCCGCACAGACATTCGCGCTGTGCAAAACCTATGGTTCGTAAAGGGGCAACACTCTGTATCTCACTCTCCGGGAGCCCCGGTGCCAAATTCGAAATGTCCAGCGATTGCGCCCACAGGAAAGCTGCCAGCACCGAAAGCTGTAGCTGGTTTTCACTGTCCCTTGGAACTGCATTCGCTGCCGCACAGACATTCGTGCTCTGTAATAGCTTTGCTTGGTAAAGGAGCAACACTCTGTATCTCACTCTCCGGGAGCCCCGGAGCGAAATTGGAACGTCCAGCGATTGCGACCACAGGAAAGCAGCCAGCACCGAAAGCTGTAGCTGGTTTTCACTGTCCCTTGGAACTGCATTCGCTGCCGCACAGACATTCGTGCTCTGTAATAGCTTTGCTTGGTAAAGGGGCAACACTCTGTATCTCACTCTACCGCAGCCCGGGTGCCAAAGTCGAAACGTCCAGCGATTGCGCCCACACGAAAGCTGCCAGCACCGAAAGCTGTAGCTGGTTTTCACTGTCCCTTGGAACTGCATTCGCTGCCGCACAGACATTCGTGCTCTGTAATAGCTTTGCTTGGTAAAGGGGCAACACTCTCTATCTCACTCTCCGGGAGCCCCGGAGCGAAATTGGAACGTCCAGCGATTGCGCCCACAGGAAAGCTGCCAGCACCGAAAGCTGTAGCTGGTTTTCACTGTCCCTTGGAACTGCATTCGCTGCCGCACAGACATTCGTGCTCTGTAATAGCTTTGCTTGGTAAAGGGGCAACACTCTGTATCTCACTCTCCCGGAGCCCGGGTGCCAAAGTCGAAACGTCCAGCGATTGCGCCCACAGGAAAGCAGCCAGCACCGAAAGCTGTAGCTGGTTTTCACTGTCCCTTGGAACTGCATTCGCTGCCGCACAGACATTCGTGCTCTGTAATAGCTTTGCTTGGTAAAGGGGCAACACTCTGTATCTCTCTCTTTTGGAGCCCCGGTGCAAAAGTCGAAATGTCCAGCGATTGCGCCCACACGAAAGCAGCCAGCACCGAAAGCTGTAGCTGGTTTTCACTGTCCCTTGGAACTGCATTCGCTGCCGCACAGACATTCGTGCTCTGTAATAGCTTTGCTTGGTAAAGGGGCAACACTCTGTATCTCCCTCTAGCGCAGCCAGGGTGCCAAAGTCGAAACGTCCAGCGATTGCGCCCACAGGAAAGCTGCCAGCACCGAAAGCTGTAGCTGGTTTTCACTGTCCCTTGGAACTGCATTCGCTGCCGCACAGACATTCGTGCTCTGTAATAGCTTTGCTTGGTAAAGGGGCAACACTCTCTATCTCACTCTCCGGGAGCCCCGGAGCGAAATTGGAACGTCCAGCGATTGCGACCACAGGAAAGCAGCCAGCACCGAAAGCTGTAGCTGGTTTTCACTGTCCCTTGGAACTGCATTCGCTGCCGCACAGACATTCGTGCTCTGTAATAGCTTTGCTTGGTAAAGGGGCAACACTCTGTATCTCTCTCTTTTGGAGCCCCGGTGCAAAATTCGAAATGTCCAGCCATTGCGCCCACAGGAAAGCTGCCAGCACCGAAAGCTGTAGCTGGTTTTCACTGTCCCTTGGAACTGCATTCGCTGCCGCACAGACATTCGTGCTCTGTAATAGCTTTGCTTGGTAAAGGGGCAACACTCTGTATCTCTCTCCCGGAGCCCCGGTGCAAAAGTCGAAATGTCCAGCGATTGCGCCCACAGGAAAGCTGCCAGCACCGAAAGCTGTAGCTGGTTTTCACTGTCCCTTGGAACTGCATTCGCTGCCGCACAGACATTCGTGCTCTGTAATAGCTTTGCTTGGTAAAGGGGCAACACTCTGTATCTCTCTCTACCGCAGCCCGGGTGCCAAAGTCGAAACGTCCAGCGATTGCGACCACAGGAAAGCAGCCAGCACCGAAAGCTGTAGCTGGTTTTCACTGTCCCTTGGAACTGCATTCGCTGCCGCACAGACATTCGTGCTCTGTAATAGCTTTGCTTGGTAAAGGGGCAACACTCTGTATCTCTCTCTCCGGGAGCCCCGGTGCCAAAGTCGAAACGTCCAGCGATTGCGCCCACAGGAAAGCAGCCAGCACCGAAAGCTGTAGCTGGTTTTCACTGTCCCTTGGAACTGCATTCGCTGCCGCACAGACATTCGTGCTCTGTAATAGCTTTGCTTGGTAAAGGGGCAACACTCTCTATCTCTCTTTTGGAGCCCCGGTGCAAAAGTCGAAATGTCCAGCGATTGCGCCCACACGAAAGCAGCCAGCACCGAAAGCTGTAGCTGGTTTTCACTGTCCCTTGGAACTGCATTCGCTGCCGCACAGACATTCGTGCTCTGTAATAGCTTTGCTTGGTAAAGGGGCAACCCTCTCTATCTCTCTTTTGGAGCCCCGGTGCAAAAGTCGAAATGTCCAGCGATTGCGCCCACAGGAAAGCTGCCAGCACCGAAAGCTGTAGCTGGTTTTCACTGTCCCTTGGAACTGCATTCGCTGCCGCACAGACATTCGTGCTCTGTAATAGCTTTGCTTGGTAAAGGGGCAACACTCTCTATCTCTCTCTGGAGCCCCGGTGCAAAAGTCGAAATGTCCAGCGATTGCGCCCACAGGAAAGCTGCCAGCACCGAAAGCTGTAGCTGGTTTTCACTGTCCCTTGGAACTGCATTCGCTGCCGCACAGACATTCGTGCTCTGTAATAGCTTTGCTTGGTAAAGGAGCAACACTCTCTATCTCACTCTCCGGGAGCCCCGGAGCGAAATTGGAACGTCCAGCGATTGCGCCCACAGGAAAGCTGCCAGCACCGAAAGCTGTAGCTGGTTTTCACTGTCCCTTGGAACTGCATTCGCTGCCGCACAGACATTCGTGCTCTGTAATAGCTTTGCTTGGTAAAGGGGCAACACTCTGTATCTCTCTCTTTAGGAGCCCCGGTGCAAAAGTCGAAATGTCCAGCGATTGCGCCCACAGGAAAGCTGCCAGCACCGAAAGCTGTAGCTGGTTTTCACTGTCCCTTGGAACTGCATTCGCTGCCGCACAGACATTCGTGCTCTGTAATAGCTTTGCTTGGTAAAGGGGCAACACTCTGTATCTCTCTCTTTGGAGCCCCGGTGCAAAAGTCGAAATGTCCAGCGATTGCGCCCACAGGAAAGCTGCCAGCACCGAAAGCTGTAGCTGGTTTTCACTGTCCCTTGGAACTGCATTCGCTGCCGCACAGACATTCGTGCTCTGTAATAGCTTTGCTTGGTAAAGGGGCAACACTCTGTATCTCTCTCCCGGAGCGAGGGTGCCAAATTCGAAACGTCCAGCGATTGCGCCCACAGGAAAGCAGCCAGCACCGAAAGCTGTAGCTGGTTTTCACTGTCCCTTGGAACTGCATTCGCTGCCGCACAGACATTCGTGCTCTGTAATAGCTTTGCTTGGTAAAGGAGCAACACTCTCTATCTCACTCTCCGGGAGCCCCGGAGCGAAATTGGAACGTCCAGCGATTGCGCCCACAGGAAAGCTGCCAGCACCGAAAGCTGTAGCTGGTTTTCACTGTCCCTTGGAACTGCATTCGCTGCCGCACAGACATTCGTGCTCTGTAATAGCTTTGCTTGGTAAAGGGGCAACACTCTCTATCTCTCTCTTTTGGAGCCCCGGTGCAAAAGTCGAAATGTCCAGCGATTGCGCCCACACGAAAGCAGCCAGCACCGAAAGCTGTAGCTGGTTTTCACTGTCCCTTGGAACTGCATTCGCTGCCGCACAGACATTCGTGCTCTGTAATAGCTTTGCTTGGTAAAGGGGCAACACTCTGTATCTCACTCACCCGGAGCCCCGCAGCCAAATTCGAAACGTCCAGCTTTTGCGCTCACAGGAAAGCAGCCAGCACCGAAAGCTGTAGCTGGTTTTCACTGTCCCTTGGAACTGCATTCGCTGCCGCACAGACATTCGTGCTCTGTAATAGCTTTGCTTGGTAAAGGGGCAACACTCTGTATCTCACTCTCCGGGAGCCCCGGAGCGAAATTGGAACCTCCAGCGTTTGCGCCCACAGGAAAGCTGCCAGCACCGAAAGCTGTAGCTGGTTTTCACTGTCCCTTGGAACTGCATTCGCTGCCGCACAGACATTCGTGCTCTGTAATAGCTTTGCTTGGTAAAGGAGCAACACTCTCTATCTGACTCTCCAGGAGCCCCGGTGCAAAAGTCGAAATGTCCAGCGATTGCGCCCACAGGAAAGCTGCCAGCACCGAAAGCTGTAGCTGGTTTTCACTGTCCCTTGGAACTGCATTCGCTGCCGCACAGACATTCGTGCTCTGTAATAGCTTTGCTTGGTAAAGGAGCAACACTCTCTATCTCACTCTCCGGGAGCCCCGGAGCGAAATTGGAACGTCCAGCGATTGCGCCCACAGGAAAGCTACCAGCACCGAAAGCTGTAGCTGGTTTTCACTGTCCCTTGGAACTGCATTCGCTGCCGCACAGACATTCGTGCTCTGTAATAGCTTTGCTTGGTAAAGGGGCAACACTCTGTATCTCTCTCTCTTTTGGAGCCCCGGTGCAAAAGTCGAAATGTCCAGCGATTGCGCCCACACGAAAGCAGCCAGCACCGAAAGCTGTAGCTGGTTTTCACTGTCCCTTGGAACTGCATTCGCTGCCGCACAGACATTCGTGCTCTGTAATAGCTTTGCTTGGTAAAGGGGCAACACTCTGTATCTCACTCTCCCGGAGCCCCGCAGCCAAATTCGAAACGTCCAGCGATTGCGCCCACAGGAAAGCAGCCAGCACCGAAAGCTGTAGCTGGTTTTCACTGTCCCTTGGAACTGCATTCGCTGCCGCACAGACATTCGTGCTCTGTAATAGCTTTGCTTGGTAAAGGGGCAACACTCTGTATCTCTCTCTTTTGGAGCCCCGGTGCAAAAGTCGAAATGTCCAGCGATTGCGCCCACACGAAAGCAGCCAGCACCGAAAGCTGTAGCTGGTTTTCACTGTCCCTTGGAACTGCATTCGCTGCCGCACAGACATTCGTGCTCTGTAATAGCTTTGCTTGGTAAAGGGGCAACACTCTGTATCTCACTCTCCCGGAGCCCTGGAGCCAAATTCGAAACGTCCAGCGATTGCGCCCACAGGAAAGCTGCCAGCACCGAAAGCTGTAGCTGGTTTTCACTGTCCCTTGGAACTGCATTCGCTGCCGCACAGACATTCGTGCTCTGTAATAGCTTTGCTTGGTAAAGGGGCAACACTCTGTATCTCACTCTCCGGGAGCCCCGGTGCCAAATTCGAAACGTCCAGCGATTGCGCCCACAGGAAAGCTGCCAGCACCGAAAGCTGTAGCTGGTTTTCACTGTCCCTTGGAACTGCATTCGCTGCCGCACAGACATTCGTGCTCTGTAATAGCTTTGCTTGGTAAAGGGGCAACACTCTCTATCTCTCTCTTCTGGAGCCCCGGTGCAAAAGTCGAAATGTCCAGCGATTGCGCCCACAGGAAAGCTGCCAGCACCGAAAGCTGTAGCTGGTTTTCACTGTCCCTTGAACTGCATTCGCTGCCGCACAGACATTCGTGCTCTGTAATAGCTTTGCTTGGTAAAGGGGCAACCCTCTCTATCTCTCTCTTTAGGAGCCCCGGTGAAAAGTCGAAATGTCCAGCGATTGCGCCCACAGGAAAGCTGCCAGCACCGAAAGCTGTAGCTGGTTTTCACTGTCCCTTGGAACTGCATTCGCTGCCGCACAGACATTCGTGCTCTGTAATAGCTTTGCTTGGTAAAGGGGCAACACTCTGTATCTCACTCTCCGGGAGCCCCGGAGCGAAATTGGAACGTCCAGCGATTGCGACCACAGGAAAGCAGCCAGCACCGAAAGCTGTAGCTGGTTTTCACTGTCCCTTGGAACTGCATTCGCTGCCGCACAGACATTCGTGCTCTGTAATAGCTTTGCTTGGTAAAGGGGCAACACTCTGTATCTCCCTCTACCGCAGCCCGGGTGCCAAAGTCGAAACGTCCAGCGATTGCGCCCACAGGAAAGCTGCCAGCACCGAAAGCTGTAGCTGGTTTTCACTGTCCCTTGGAACTGCATTCGCTGCCGCACAGACATTCGTGCTCTGTAATAGCTTTGCTTGGTAAAGGGGCAACACTCTGTATCTCACTCACCCGGAGCCCCGGTGCAAAAGTCGAAATGTCCAGCGATTGCGCCCACAGGAAAGCAGCCAGCACCGAAAGCTGTAGCTGGTTTTCACTGTCCCTTGGAACTGCATTCGCTGCCGCACAGACATTCGTGCTCTGTAATAGCTTTGCTTGGTAAAGGGGCAACACTCTGTATCTCACTCTCCGGGAGCCCCGGAGCGAAATTGGAACCTCCAGCGTTTGCGCCCACAGGAAAGCTGCCAGCACCGAAAGCTGTAGCTGGTTTTCACTGTCCCTTGGAACTGCATTCGCTGCCGCACAGACATTCGTGCTCTGTAATAGCTTTGCTTGGTAAAGGGGCAACACTCTGTATCTCTCTCTTTTGGAGCCCCGGTGCAAAAGTCGAAATGTCCAGCGATTGCGCCCACACGAAAGCAGCCAGCACCGAAAGCTGTAGCTGGTTTTCACTGTCCCTTGGAACTGCATTCGCTGCCGCACAGACATTCGTGCTCTGTAATAGCTTTGCTTGGTAAAGGGGCAACACTCTGTATCTCTCTCTCCCGGAGCCCCGCAGCCAAATTCGAAACGTCCAGCGATTGCGCCCACAGGAAAGCAGCCAGCACCGAAAGCTGTAGCTGGTTTTCACTGTCCCTTGGAACTGCATTCGCTGCCGCACAGACATTCGTGCTCTGTAATAGCTTTGCTTGGTAAAGGGGCAACCCTCTCTATCTCTCTCTTTAGGAGCCCCGGTGCAAAAGTCGAAATGTCCAGCGATTGCGCCCACAGGAAAGCTGCCAGCACCGAAAGCTGTAGCTGGTTTTCACTGTCCCTTGAACTGCATTCGCTGCCGCACAGACATTCGTGCTCTGTAATAGCTTTGCTTGGTAAAGGGGCAACACTCTCTATCTCACTCTCCGGGAGCCCCGGAGCGAAATTGGAACGTCCAGCGTTTGCGCCCACAGGAAAGCTGCCAGCACCGAAAGCTGTAGCTGGTTTTCACTGTCCCTTGGAACTGCATTCGCTGCCGCACAGACATTCGTGCTCTGTAATAGCTTTGCTTGGTAAAGGGGCAACACTCTGTATCTCTCTCTTTTGGAGCCCCGGTGCAAAAGTCGAAACGTCCAGGTTTTGCGCTCACAGGAAAGCAGCCAGCACCGAAAGCTGTAGCTGGTTTTCACTGTCCCTTGGAACTGCATTCGCTGCCGCACAGACATTCGTGCTCTGTAATAGCTTTGCTTGGTAAAGGGGCAACACTCTGTATCTCCCTCTACCGCAGCCCGGGTGCCAAAGTCGAAACGTCCAGCGATTGCGCCGACACGAAAGCTGCCAGCACCGAAAGCTGTAGCTGGTTTTCACTGTCCCTTGGAACTGCATTCGCTGCCGCACAGACATTCGTGCTCTGTAATAGCTTTGCTTGGTAAAGGGGCAACACTCTGTATCTCTCTCTTTTGGAGCCCCGGTGCAAAAGTCGAAATGTCCAGCGATTGCGCCCACACGAAAGCAGCCAGCACCGAAAGCTGTAGCTGGTTTTCACTGTCCCTTGGAACTGCATTCGCTGCCGCACAGACATTCGTGCTCTGTAATAGCTTTGCTTGGTAAAGGGGCAACACTCTGTATCTCACTCTCCGGGAGCCCCGGTGAAAATTTGAAAAGTCCAGCGATTGCGCCCACAGGAAAGCAGCCAGCACCGAAAGCTGTAGCTGGTTTTCACTGTCCCTTGGAACTGCATTCGCTGCCGCACAGACATTCGTGCTCTGTAATAGCTTTGCTTGGTAAAGGAGCAACACTCTCTATCTCACTCTCCGGGAGCCCCGGAGCGAAATTGTAACGTGCAGCGATTGCGACCACAGGAAAGCTACCAGCACCGAAAGCTGTAGCTGGTTTTCACTGTCCCTTGGAACTGCATTCGCTGCCGCACAGACATTCGTGCTCTGTAATAGCTTTGCTTGGTAAAGGGGCAACCCTCTCTATCTCTCTCTTTTGGAGCCCCGGTGCAAAAGTCGAAATGTCCAGCGATTGCGCCCACAGGAAAGCTGCCAGCACCGAAAGCTGTAGCTGGTTTTCACTGTCCCTTGGAACTGCATTCGCTGCCGCACAGACATTCGTGCTCTGTAATAGCTTTGCTTGGTAAAGGGGCAACACTCTGTATCTCACTCTTAGGAGCCCCGGAGCGAAATTGGAACGTCCAGCGTTTGCGCACACAGGAAAGCTGCCAGCACCGAAAGCTGTAGCTGGTTTTCACTGTCCCTTGAACTGCATTCGCTGCCGCACAGACATTCGTGCTCTGTAATAGCTTTGCTTGGTAAAGGGGCAACACTCTGTATCTCTCTCTTTTGGAGCCCCGGTGCAAAAGTCGAAATGTCCAGCGATTGCGCCCACACGAAAGCAGCCAGCACCGAAAGCTGTAGCTGGTTTTCACTGTCCCTTGGAACTGCATTCGCTGCCGCACAGACATTCGTGCTCTGTAATAGCTTTGCTTGGTAAAGGGGCAACACTCTCTATCTCACTCTCCGGGAGCCCCGGAGCGAAATTGGAACGTCCAGCGTTTGCGCCCACAGGAAAGCTGCCAGCACCGAAAGCTGTAGCTGGTTTTCACTGTCCCTTGGAACTGCATTCGCTGCCGCACAGACATTCGTGCTCTGTAATAGCTTTGCTTGGTAAAGGGGCAACCCTCTCTATCTCTCTCTTTTGGAGCCCCGGTGCAAAAGTCGAAATGTCCAGCGATTGCGCCCACACGAAAGCAGCCAGCACCGAAAGCTGTAGCTGGTTTTCACTGTCCCTTGGAACTGCATTCGCTGCCGCACAGACATTCGTGCTCTGTAATAGCTTTGCTTGGTAAAGGGGCAACACTCTGTATCTCTCTCTCCCGGAGCCCCGCAGCCAAATTCGAAACGTCCAGCTTTTGCGCTCACAGGAAAGCAGCCAGCACCGAAAGCTGTAGCTGGTTTTCACTGTCCCTTGGAACTGCATTCGCTGCCGCACAGACATTCGTGCTCTGTAATAGCTTTGCTTGGTAAAGGGGCAACACTCTGTATCTCCCTCTCCCGCAGCCCGGGTGCCAAAGTCGAAACGTCCAGCGATTGCGCCCACACGAAAGCTGCCAGCACCGAAAGCTGTAGCTGGTTTTCACTGTCCCTTGGAACTGCATTCGCTGCCGCACAGACATTCGTGCTCTGTAATAGCTTTGCTTGGTAAAGGGGCAACACTCTGTATCTCTCTCTTCTGGAGCCCCGGTGCAAAAGTCGAAATGTCCAGCGATTGCGCCCACACGAAAGCAGCCAGCACCGAAAGCTGTAGCTGGTTTTCACTGTCCCTTGGAACTGCATTCGCTGCCGCACAGACATTCGTGCTCTGTAATAGCTTTGCTTGGTAAAGGGGCAACACTCTGTATCTCACTCTCCGGGAGCCCCGGTGCCATATTTGAAACGTCCAGCGATTGCGCCCACAGGAAAGCAGCCAGCACCGAAAGCTGTAGCTGGTTTTCACTGTCCCTTGGAACTGCATTCGCTGCCGCACAGACATTCGTGCTCTGTAATAGCTTTGCTTGGTAAAGGAGCAACACTCTCTATCTCACTCTCCGGGAGCCCCGGAGCGAAATTGGAACGTCCAGCGATTGCGACCACAGGAAAGCAGCCAGCACCGAAAGCTGTAGCTGGTTTTCACTGTCCCTTGGAACTGCATTCGCTGCCGCACAGACATTCGTGCTCTGTAATAGCTTTGCTTGGTAAAGGGGCAACCCTCTCTATCTCTCTCTTTAGGAGCCCCGGTGAAAAGTCGAAATGTCCAGCGATTGCGCCCACAGGAAAGCAGCCAGCACCGAAAGCTGTAGCTGGTTTTCACTGTCCCTTGGAACTGCATTCGCTGCCGCACAGACATTCGTGCTCTGTAATAGCTTTGCTTGGTAAAGGGGCAACACTCTCTATCTCTTTCTTTTGGAGCCCCGGTGCCAAAGTCGAAACGTCCAGCGATTGCGCCCACAGGAAAGCTACCAGCACCGAAAGCTGTAGCTGGTTTTCACTGTCCCTTGAACTGCATTCGCTGCCGCACAGACATTTGTGCTCTGTAATAGCTGTGCTTGGTAAAGGGGCAACACTCTCTATCTCTTTCTTTTGGAGCCCCGGTGCCAAAGTCGAAACGTCCAGCGATTGCGCCCACAGGAAAGCTGCCAGCACCGAAAGCTGTAGCTGGTTTTCACTGTCCCTTGGAACTGCATTCGCTGCCGCACAGACATTCGTGCTCTGTAATAGCTTTGCTTGGTAAAGGGGCAACACTCTCTATCTCTCTCTTTTGGAGCCCCGGTGCAAAAGTCGAAATGTCCAGCGATTGCGCCCACACGAAAGCAGCCAGCACCGAAAGCTGTAGCTGGTTTTCACTGTCCCTTGGAACTGCATTCGCTGCCGCACAGACATTCGTGCTCTGTAATAGCTTTGCTTGGTAAAGGGGCAACACTCTGTATCTCTCTCTCCCGGAGCCCCGGTGCCAAAATCGGAACGTCCAGCGATTGCGCCCACAGGAAAGCAGCCAGCACCGAAAGCTGTAGCTGGTTTTCACTGTCCCTTGGAACTGCATTCGCTGCCGCACAGACATTCGTGCTCTGTAATAGCTTTGCTTGGTAAAGGGGCAACACTCTCTATCTCGCTCTCGGGGAGCCCCGGTGCCAAATTCGAAACGTCCAGCGATTGCGCCCACAGGAAAGCTGCCAGCACCGAAAGCTGTAGCTGGTTTTCACTGTCCCTTGGAACTGCATTCGCTGCCGCACAGACATTCGTGCTCTGTAATAGCTTTGCTTGGTAAAGGGGCAACACTCTGTATCTCTCTCTCCCGGAGCCCCGGTGCCAAATTTGAAACGTCCAGCGATTGCGCCCACAGGAAAGCAGCCAGCACCGAAAGCTGTAGCTGGTTTTCACTGTCCCTTGGAACTGCATTCGCTGCCGCACAGACATTCGTGCTCTGTAATAGCTTTGCTTGGTAAAGGGGCAACACTCTCTATCACTGTCGGGCAGCCCCGGTGCAAAATTGAAACGTCCAGCGATTGCGCCCACAGGAAAGCTGCCAGCACCGAAAGCTGTAGCTGGTTTTCACTGTCCCTTGGAACTGCATTCGCTGCCGCACAGACATTCGTGCTCTGTAATAGCTTTGCTTGGTAAAGGGGCAACACTCTGTATCTCTCTTGGAGCCCCGGTGCAAAAGTCGAAATGTCCAGCGATTGCGCCCACAGGAAAGCAGCCAGCACCGAAAGCTGTAGCTGGTTTTCACTGTCCCTTGGAACTGCATTCGCTGCCGCACAGACATTCGTGCTCTGTAATAGCTTTGCTTGGTAAAGGGGCAACACTCTGTATCTCTCTTGGAGCCCCGGTGCAAAAGTCGAAATGTCCAGCGATTGCGCCCACAGGAAAGCAGCCAGCACCGAAAGCTGTAGCTGGTTTTCACTGTCCCTTGGAACTGCATTCGCTGCCGCACAGACATTCGTGCTCTGTAATAGCTTTGCTTGGTAAAGGGGCAACACTCTGTATCTCTCTCTCCCGGAGCCCCGCAGCCAAATTCGAAACGTCCAGCGATTGCGCCCACAGGAAAGCAGCCAGCACCGAAAGCTGTAGCTGGTTTTCACTGTCCCTTGGAACTGCATTCGCTGCCGCACAGACATTCGTGCTCTGTAATAGCTTTGCTTGGTAAAGGGGCAACACTCTGTATCTCACTCACCCGGAGCCCCGCAGCCAAATTCGAAACGTCCAGCGATTGCACCCACAGGAAAGCTGCCAGCACCGAAAGCTGTAGCTGGTTTTCACTGTCCCTTGAACTGCATTCGCTGCCGCACAGACATTCGTGCTCTGTAATAGCTTTGCTTGGTAAAGGGGCAACACTCTCTATCTCACTCTCCGGGAGCCCCGGAGCGAAATTGGAACGTCCAGCGTTTGCGCCCACAGGAAAGCTGCCAGCACCGAAAGCTGTAGCTGGTTTTCACTGTCCCTTGGAACTGCATTCGCTGCCGCACAGACATTCGTGCTCTGTAATAGCTTTGCTTGGTAAAGGGGCAACACTCTGTATCTCACTCTACCGCAGCCCGGGTGCCAAAGTCGAAACGTCCAGCGATTGCGCCGACACGAAAGCTGCCAGCACCGAAAGCTGTAGCTGGTTTTCACTGTCCCTTGGAACTGCATTCGCTGCCGCACAGACATTCGTGCTCTGTAATAGCTTTGCTTGGTAAAGGGGCAACACTCTGTATCTCTCTCTCCCGGAGCCCCGCAGCCAAATTCGAAATGTCCAGCGATTGCGCCCACAGGAAAGCAGCCAGCACCGAAAGCTGTAGCTGGTTTTCACTGTCCCTTGGAACTGCATTCGCTGCCGCACAGACATTCGTGCTCTGTAATAGCTTTGCTTGGTAAAGGAGCAACACTCTCTATCTCACTCTCCGGGAGCCCCGGAGCGAAATTGTAACGTGCAGCGATTGCGACCACAGGAAAGCAGCCAGCACCGAAAGCTGTAGCTGGTTTTCACTGTCCCTTGGAACTGCATTCGCTGCCGCACAGACATTCGTGCTCTGTAATAGCTTTGCTTGGTAAAGGGGCAACACTCTCTATCTCTCTCTTTTGGAGCCCCGGTGCAAAAGTCGAAATGTCCAACGATTGCGCCCACAGGAAAGCAGCCAGCACCGAAAGCTGTAGCTGGTTTTCACAGTCCCCTGAACTGCATTCGCTGCCGCACAGACATTCGTGCTCTGTAATAGCTTTGCTTGGTAAAGGGGCAACACTGTGTATCTCTCTCTCCGTGAGCCCCGGTGCCAAAGTCGAAACGTCCAGCGATTGCGCCCACAGGAAAGCAGCCAGCACCGAAAGCTGTAGCTGGTTTTCACTGTCCCTTGGAACTGCATTCGCTGCCGCACAGACATTCGTGCTCTGTAATAGCTTTGCTTGGTAAAGGGGCAACACTCTGTATCTCTCTCTTTTGGAGCCCCGGTGCAAAAGTCGAAATGTCCAGCGATTGCGCCCACAGGAAAGCAGCCAGCACCGAAAGCTGTAGCTGGTTTTCACTGTCCCTTGGAACTGCATTCGCTGCCGCACAGACATTCGTGCTCTGTAATAGCTTTGCTTGGTAAAGGGGCAACACTCTCTATCTCGCTCTCTTTGGAGCCCCGGTGCAAAAGTCGAAATGTCCAGCGATTGCGCCCACAGGAAAGCAGCCAGCACCGAAAGCTGTAGCTGGTTTTCACTGTCCCTTGGAACTGCATTCGCTGCCGCACAGACATTCGTGCTCTGTAATAGCTTTGCTTGGTAAAGGGGCAACACTCTGTATCTCTCTCTCCCGGAGCCCCGGTGCTAAATTCGAACCGTCCAGCGATTGCGACCACAGGAAAGCAGCCAGCACCGAAAGCTGTAGCTGGTTTTCACTGTCCCTTGGAACTGCATTCGCTGCCGCACAGACATTCGTGCTCTGTAATAGCTTTGCTTGGTAAAGGGGCAACACTCTGTATCTCTCTCTCCCGGAGCCCGGGTGCCAAAGACGAAACGTCCAGCGATTGCGCCCACAGGAAAGCAGCCAGCACCGAAAGCTGTAGCTGGTTTTCACTGTCCCTTGGAACTGCATTCGCTGCCGCACAGACATTCGTGCTCTGTAATAGCTTTGCTTGGTAAAGGGGCAACACTCTGTATCTCTCTCTCCCGGAGCCCCGCAGCCAAATTCGAAACGTCCAGCGATTGCGCCCACAGGAAAGCAGCCAGCACCGAAAGCTGTAGCTGGTTTTCACTGTCCCTTGGAACTGCATTCGCTGCCGCACAGACATTCGTGCTCTGTAATAGCTTTGCTTGGTAAAGGGGCAACACTCTCTATCTCACTCTCCGGGAGCCCCGGTGCTAAATTCGAAACGTCCAGCGATTGCGCCCACAGGAAAGCTGCCAGCACCGAAAGCTGTAGCTGGTTTTCACTGTCCCTTGGAACTGCATTCGCTGCCGCACAGACATTCGTGCTCTGTAATAGCTTTGCTTGGTAAAGGGGCAACACTCTGTATCTCTCTCTCCCGAAGCCCCGGTGCCAAAGTCGAAACGTCCAGCGATTGCGCCCACACGAAAGCTGCCAGCACCGAAAGCTGTAGCTGGTTTTCACTGTCCCTTGGAACTGCATTCGCTGCCGCACAGACATTCGTGCTCTGTAATAGCTTTGCTTGGTAAAGGGGCAACACTCTCTATCTCTCTCTTTTGGAGCCCCGGTGCAAAAGTCGAAATGTCCAGCGATTGCGCCCACACGAAAGCAGCCAGCACCGAAAGCTGTAGCTGGTTTTCACTGTCCCTTGAACTGCATTCGCTGCCGCACAGACATTCGTGCTCTGTAATAGCTTTGCTTGGTAAAGGAGCAACACTCTCTATCTCACTCTCCGGGAGCCCCGGAGCGAAATTGGAACGTCCAGCGATTGCGACCACAGGAAAGCAGCCAGCACCGAAAGCTGTAGCTGGTTTTCACTGTCCCTTGGAACTGCATTCGCTGCCGCACAGACATTCGTGCTCTGTAATAGCTTTGCTTGGTAAAGGGGCAACACTCTGTATCTCTCTCTAGCGCAGCCAGGGTGCCAAAGTCGAAACGTCCAGCGATTGCGCCCACAGGAAAGCAGCCAGCACCGAAAGCTGTAGCTGGTTTTCACTGTCCCTTGGAACTGCATTCGCTGCCGCACAGACATTCGTGCTCTGTAATAGCTTTGCTTGGTAAAGGGGCAACACTCTGTATCTCACTCACCCGGAGCCCCGGAGCGAAATTCGAACGTCCAGCGATTGCGCCCACAGGAAAGCAGCCAGCACCGAAAGCTGTAGCTGGTTTTCACTGTCCCTTGGAACTGCATTCGCTGCCGCACAGACATTCGTGCTCTGTAATAGCTTTGCTTGGTAAAGGGGCAACACTCTGTATCTCACTCTCCCGGAGCCCCGGTGCTAAATTCGAAACGTCCAGCGATTGCGCCCACAGGAAAGCAGCCAGCACCGAAAGCTGTAGCTGGTTTTCACTGTCCCTTGGAACTGCATTCGCTGCCGCACAGACATTCGTGCTCTGTAATAGCTTTGCTTGGTAAAGGGGCAACACTCTGTATCTCTCTCTCCGGAGCCCCGGTGCCAAAATCGGAACGTCCAGCGATTGCGCCCACAGGAAAGCAGCCAGCACCGAAAGCTGTAGCTGGTTTTCACTGTCCCTTGGAACTGCATTCGCTGCCGCACAGACATTCGTGCTCTGTAATAGCTTTGCTTGGTAAAGGAGCAACACTCTCTATCTCACTCTCCGGGAGCCCCGGAGCGAAATTGGAACGTCCAGCGATTGCGCCCACAGGAAAGCTGCCAGCACCGAAAGCTGTAGCTGGTTTTCACTGTCCCTTGAACTGCATTCGCTGCCGCACAGACATTCGTGCTCTGTAATAGCTTTGCTTGGTAAAGGGGCAACACTCTGTATCTCTCTCTTTTGGAGCCCCGGTGCAAAAGTCGAAATGTCCAGCGATTGCGCCCACAGGAAAGCTGCCAGCACCGAAAGCTGTAGCTGGTTTTCACTGTCCCCTGAACTGCATTCGCTGCCGCACAGACATTCGTGCTCTGTAATAGCTTTGCTTGGTAAAGGGGCAACACTCTGTATCTCACTCTCCCGGAGCCCCGGAGCGAAATTCGAAACGTCCAGCGATTGCGCCCACAGGAAAGCAGCCAGCACCGAAAGCTGTAGCTGGTTTTCACTGTCCCTTGGAACTGCATTCGCTGCCGCACAGACATTCGTGCTCTGTAATAGCTTTGCTTGGTAAAGGGGCAACACTCTGTATCACTCTCTCCCGGAGCCCGGGTGCCAAATTCGAAACGTCCAGCGATTGCGCCCACAGGAAAGCAGCCAGCACCGAAAGCTGTAGCTGGTTTTCACTGTCCCTTGGAACTGCATTCGCTGCCGCACAGACATTCGTGCTCTGTAATAGCTTTGCTTGGTAAAGGAGCAACACTCTCTATCTCACTCTCCGGGAGCCCCGGAGCGAAATTGGAACGTCCAGCGATTGCGACCACAGGAAAGCAGCCAGCACCGAAAGCTGTAGCTGGTTTTCACTGTCCCTTGGAACTGCATTCGCTGCCGCACAGACATTCGTGCTCTGTAATAGCTTTGCTTGGTAAAGGGGCAACCCTCTCTATCTCTCTCTTTTGGAGCCCCGGTGCAAAAGTCGAAATGTCCAGCGATTGCGCCCACAGGAAAGCAGCCAGCACCGAAAGCTGTAGCTGGTTTTCACTGTCCCTTGGAACTGCATTCGCTGCCGCACAGACATTCGTGCTCTGTAATAGCTTTGCTTGGTAAAGGGGCAACACTCTGTATCTCTCTCTCCCGGAGCTCCGCAGCCAAACTCGAAACGTCCAGCTTTTGCGCCCACAGGAAAGCAGCCAGCACCGAAAGCTGTAGCTGGTTTTCACTGTCCCTTGGAACTGCATTCGCTGCCGCACAGACATTCGTGCTCTGTAATAGCTTTGCTTGGTAAAGGGGCAACACTCTGTATCTCTCTCTCCGGGAGCCCCGGTGCTAAATTCGAAACGTCCAGCGATTGCGCCCACAGGAAAGCTGCCAGCACCGAAAGCTGTAGCTGGTTTTCACTGTCCCTTGGAACTGCATTCGCTGCCGCACAGACATTCGTGCTCTGTAATAGCTTTGCTTGGTAAAGGGGCAACACTCTGTATCTCTCTTGGAGCCCCGGTGCAAAAGTCGAAATGTCCAGCGATTGCGCCCACAGGAAAGCAGCCAGCACCGAAAGCTGTAGCTGGTTTTCACTGTCCCTTGGAACTGCATTCGCTGCCGCACAGACATTCGTGCTCTGTAATAGCTTTGCTTGGTAAAGGGGCAACACTCTGTATCTCTCTCTCCCGGAGCCCCGGTGCCAAAGTCGAAACGTCCAGCGATTGCGCCCACAGGAAAGCAGCCAGCACCGAAAGCTGTAGCTGGTTTTCACTGTCCCTTGGAACTGCATTCGCTGCCGCACAGACATTCGTGCTCTGTAATAGCTTTGCTTGGTAAAGGGGCAACACTCTGTATCTCTCTCTCCCGGAGCCCCGGTGCCAAAGTCGAAACGTCCAGCGATTGCGCCCACAGGAAAGCTGCCAGCACCGAAAGCTGTAGCTGGTTTTCACTGTCCCTTGGAACTGCATTCGCTGCCGCACAGACATTCGTGCTCTGTAATAGCTTTGCTTGGTAAAGGGGCAACACTCTCTATCACTCTCCCGCAGCCCCGGTGCAAAAGTCGAAATGTCCAGCGATTGCGCCCACAGGAAAGCAGCCAGCACCGAAAGCTGTAGCTGGTTTTCACTGTCCCTTGGAACTGCATTCGCTGCCGCACAGACATTCGTGCTCTGTAATAGCTTTGCTTGGTAAAGGGGCAACACTCTGTATCTCTCTCTCCCGCAGCCCGGGTGCCAAAGTCGAAACGTCCAGCGATTGCGCCCACACGAAAGCTGCCAGCACCGAAAGCTGTAGCTGGTTTTCACTGTCCCTTGGAACTGCATTCGCTGCCGCACAGACATTCGTGCTCTGTAATAGCTTTGCTTGGTAAAGGGGCAACACTCTGTATCTCTCTCTCCCGGAGCCCCGCAGCCAAATTCGAAACGTCCAGCGATTGCGCCCACAGGAAAGCAGCCAGCACCGAAAGCTGTAGCTGGTTTTCACTGTCCCTTGGAACTGCATTCGCTGCCGCACAGACATTCGTGCTCTGTAATAGCTTTGCTTGGTAAAGGGGCAACACTCTGTATCTCCCTCTCCCGCAGCCCGGGTGCCAAAGTCGAAACGTCCAGCGATTGCGCCGACACGAAAGCTGCCAGCACCGAAAGCTGTAGCTGGTTTTCACTGTCCCTTGGAACTGCATTCGCTGCCGCACAGACATTCGTGCTCTGTAATAGCTTTGCTTGCTAAAGGGGCAACACTCTATATCTCACTCTCCGGGAGCCCCGGTGCTAAATTCGAAACGTCCAGCGATTGCGCCCACACGAAAGCAGCCAGCACCGAAAGCTGTAGCTGGTTTTCACTGTCCCTTGGAACTGCATTCGCTGCCGCACAGACATTCGTGCTCTGTAATAGCTTTGCTTGGTAAAGGGGCAACACTCTGTATCTCTCTCTCTCCCGGAGCCCCGCAGCCAAATTCGGAACGTCCAGCGATTGCGCCCACAGGAAAGCAGCCAGCACCGAAAGCTGTAGCTGGTTTTCACTGTCCCTTGGAACTGCATTCGCTGCCGCACAGACATTCGTGCTCTGTAATAGCTGTGCTTGGTAAAGGGGCAACACTCTCTATCTCTTTCTTTTGGAGCCCCGGTGCCAAAGTCGAAACGTCCAGCGATTGCGCCCACAGGAAAGGAGACAGCACCGAAAGCTGTAGCTGGTTTTCACTGTCCCTTGAACTGCATTCGCTGCCGCACAGACATTCGTGCTCTGTAATAGCTTTGCTTGGTAAAGGGGCAACACTCTGTATCTCACTCTCCGGGAGCCCCGGTGCTAAATTCGAAACGTCCAGCGATTGCGCCCACAGGAAAGCAGCCAGCACCGAAAGCTGTAGCTGGTTTTCACTGTCCCTTGGAACTGCATTCGCTGCCGCACAGACATTCGTGCTCTGTAATAGCTTTGCTTGGTAAAGGGGCAACACTCTGTATCACTCTTTCCCGGAGCCTCGCAGCCAAATTCGAAACGTCCAGCGATTGCGCCCACAGGAAAGCAGCCAGCACCGAAAGCTGTAGCTGGTTTTCACTGTCCCTTGGAACTGCATTCGCTGCCGCACAGACATTCGTGCTCTGTAATAGCTTTGCTTGGTAAAGGGGCAACACTCTCTATCTCACTCTCCGGGAGCCCCGGAGCGAAATTGGAACGTCCAGCGTTTGCGCCCACAGGAAAGCTGCCAGCACCGAAAGCTGTAGCTGGTTTTCACTGTCCCTTGAACTGCATTCGCTGCCGCACAGACATTCGTGCTCTGTAATAGCTTTGCTTGGTAAAGGGGCAACACTCTGTATCTCTCTCTCTTTTGGAGCCCCGGTGCAAAAGTCGAAATGTCCAGCGATTGCGCCCACAGGAAAGCAGCCAGCACCGAAAGCTGTAGCTGGTTTTCACTGTCCCTTGGAACTGCATTCGCTGCCGCACAGACATTCGTGCTCTGTAATAGCTTTGCTTGGTAAAGGGGCAACACTCTCTATCACTCTCCCGCAGCCCCGCAGCGAATTTCGAAACGTCCAGCGATTGCACCCACAGGAAAGCAGCCAGCACCGAAAGCTGTAGCTGGTTTTCACTGTCCCTTGGAACTGCATTCGCTGCCGCACAGACATTCGTGCTCTGTAATAGCTGTGCTTGGTAAAGGGGCAACACTCTCTATCTCTTCCTTTTGGAGCCCCGGTGCCAAAGTCGAAACGTCCAGCGATTGCGCCCACAGGAAAGCACCAGCACCGAAAGCTGTAGCTGGTTTTCACTGTCCCTTGGAACTGCATTCGCTGCCGCACAGACATTCGTGCTCTGTAATAGCTTTGCTTGGTAAAGGAGCAACACTCTCTATCTCACTCTCCGGGAGCCCCGGAGCGAAATTCGAACGTCCAGCGATTGCGCCCACAGGAAAGCAGCCAGCACCGAAAGCTGTAGCTGGTTTTCACTGTCCCTTGGAACTGCATTCGCTGCCGCACAGACATTCGTGCTCTGTAATAGCTTTGCTTGGTAAAGGGGCAACACTCTGTATCTCTCTCTCCCGGAGCCCCGGTGCAAAAGTCGAAATGTCCAGCGATTGCGCCCACAGGAAAGCTGCCAGCACCGAAAGCTGTAGCTGGTTTTCACTGTCCCTTGGAACTGCATTCGCTGCCGCACAGACATTCGTGCTCTGTAATAGCTTTGCTTGGTAAAGGGGCAACACTCTGTATCTCTCTCTTTTGGAGCCCCGGTGCAAAAGTCGAAATGTCCAGCGATTGCGCCCACAGGAAAGCAGCCAGCACCGAAAGCTGTAGCTGGTTTTCACTGTCCCTTGGAACTGCATTCGCTGCCGCACAGACATTCGTGCTCTGTAATAGCTTTGCTTGGTAAAGGGGCAACACTCTGTATCTCACTCTCCCGGAGCCCCGCAGCCAAATTCGAAACGTCCAGCGATTGCGCCCACAGGAAAGCAGCCAGCACCGAAAGCTGTAGCTGGTTTTCACTGTCCCTTGGAACTGCATTCGCTGCCGCACAGACATTCGTGCTCTGTAATAGCTTTGCTTGGTAAAGGGGCAACACTCTGTATCTCACTCTCCCGGAGCCCCGGTGCCAAATTCGAAACGTCCAGCGATTGCGCCCACAGGAAAGCTGCCAGCACCGAAAGCTGTAGCTGGTTTTCACTGTCCCTTGGAACTGCATTCGCTGCCGCACAGACATTCGTGCTCTGTAATAGCTTTGCTTGGTAAAGGGGCAACACTCTCTATCTCACTCTTAGGAGCCCCGGAGCGAAATTGGAACGTCCAGCGATTGCGCCCACAGGAAAGCAGCCAGCACCGAAAGCTGTAGCTGGTTTTCACTGTCCCTTGGAACTGCATTCGCTGCCGCACAGACATTCGTGCTCTGTAATAGCTTTGCTTGGTAAAGGGGCAACACTCTGTATCTCACTCTCCCGGAGCCCGGTTGCCAAATTGGAACGTCCAGCGATTGCGCCCACAGGAAAGCAGCCAGCACCGAAAGCTGTAGCTGGTTTTCACTGTCCCTTGGAACTGCATTCGCTGCCGCACAGACATTCGTGCTCTGTAATAGCTTTGCTTGGTAAAGGGGCAACACTCTGTATCTCTCTTTTGGAGCCCAGGTGCCAAAGTCGAAACGTCCAGCGATTGCACCCACGGGAAAGTAGCAAGCACCGAAAGCTGTAGCTGGTTTTCACTGTCCCTTGGAACTGCATTCGCTGCCGCACAGACATTTGTGCTCTGTAATAGCTGTGCTTGGTAAAGGGGCAACACTCTCTATCTCTTCCTTTTGGAGCCCCGGTGCCAAAGTCGAAACGTCCAGCGATTGCGCCCACAGGAAAGCTGCCAGCACCGAAAGCTGTAGCTGGTTTTCACTGTCCCTTGGAACTGCATTCGCTGCCGCACAGACATTCGTGCTCTGTAATAGCTTTGCTTGGTAAAGGGGCAACACTCTGTATCTCACTGTCCGGGAGCCCCGGTGCCAAATTCGAAACGTCCAGCGATTGCGCCCACAGGAAAGCTGCCAGCACCGAAAGCTGTAGCTGGTTTTCACTGTCCCTTGGAACTGCATTCGCTGCCGCACAGACATTCGTGCTCTGTAATAGCTTTGCTTGGTAAAGGGGCAACACTCTGTATCTCTCTCTCTTTTGGAGCCCCGGTGCAAAAGTCGAAATGTCCAGCGATTGCGCCCACACGAAAGCAGCCAGCACCGAAAGCTGTAGCTGGTTTTCACTGTCCCTTGGAACTGCATTCGCTGCCGCACAGACATTCGTGCTCTGTAATAGCTTTGCTTGGTAAAGGGGCAACACTCTCTATCTCGCTCTCGGGGAGCCCCGGTGCCAAATTCGAAACGTCCAGTGATTGCGACCACAGGAAAGCTGCCAGCACCGAAAGCTGTAGCTGGTTTTCACTGTCCCTTGGAACTGCATTCGCTGCCGCACAGACATTCGTGCTCTGTAATAGCTTTGCTTGGTAAAGGGGCAACACTCTGTATCTCACTCTCCCGGAGCCCCGCAGCCAAATTCGAAACGTCCAGCTTTTGCGCTCACAGGAAAGCAGCCAGCACCGAAAGCTGTAGCTGGTTTTCACTGTCCCTTGGAACTGCATTCGCTGCCGCACAGACATTCGTGCTCTGTAATAGCTTTGCTTGGTAAAGGGGCAACACTCTATATCTCTCTCTTCTGGAGCCCCGGTGCAAAAGTCGAAATGTCCAGCGATTGCGCCCACAGGAAAGCTGCCAGCACCGAAAGCTGTAGCTGGTTTTCACTGTCCCTTGGAACTGCATTCGCTGCCGCACAGACATTCGTGCTCTGTAATAGCTTTGCTTGGTAAAGGAGCAACACTCTCTATCTCACTCTCCGGGAGCCCCGGAGCGAAATTGGAACGTCCAGCGTTTGCGCCCACAGGAAAGCTGCCAGCACCGAAAGCTGTAGCTGGTTTTCACTGTCCCTTGGAACTGCATTCGCTGCCGCACAGACATTCGTGCTCTGTAATAGCTTTGCTTGGTAAAGGGGCAACACTCTGTATCTCTCTCCCGGAGCCCCGCAGCCAAATTCGAAACGTCCAGCGATTGCGCCCACAGGAAAGCAGCCAGCACCGAAAGCTGTAGCTGGTTTTCACTGTCCCTTGGAACTGCATTCGCTGCCGCACAGACATTCGTGCTCTGTAATAGCTTTGCTTGGTAAAGGGGCAACACTCTGTATCTCACTCTCCGGGAGCCCCGGAGCGAAATCGGAACGTCCAGCGATTGCGCCCACAGGAAAGCAGACAGCACCGAAAGCTGTAGCTGGTTTTCACTGTCCCTTGGAACTGCATTCGCTGCCGCACAGACATTCGTGCTCTGTAATAGCTTTGCTTGGTAAAGGGGCAACACTCTGTATCTCTCTCTTTAGGAGCCCCGGTGCAAAAGTCGAAATGTCCAGCGATTGCGCCCACAGGAAAGCTGCCAGCACCGAAAGCTGTAGCTGGTTTTCACTGTCCCTTGGAACTGCATTCGCTGCCGCACAGACATTCGTGCTCTGTAATAGCTTTGCTTGGTAAAGGGGCAACACTCGCTATCTCACTCTCCCGGAGCCCTGGTGCCAAAGTCGAAACGTCCAGCGATTGCGCCCACAGGAAAGCTGCCAGCACCGAAAGCTGTAGCTGGTTTTCACTGTCCCTTGGAACTGCATTCGCTGCCGCACAGACATTCGTGCTCTGTAATAGCTTTGCTTGGTAAAGGGGCAACACTCTGTATCTCTCTCTTTTGGAGCCCGGGTGCCAAAGTCGAAATGTCCAGCGATTGCGCCCACACGAAAGCAGCCAGCACCGAAAGCTGTAGCTGGTTTTCACTGTCCCTTGGAACTGCATTCGCTGCCGCACAGACATTCGTGCTCTGTAATAGCTTTGCTTGGTAAAGGGGCAACACTCTGTATCTCACTCTCCCGGAGCCCCGGTGCAAAATTCGAAATGTCCAGCCATTGCGCCCACAGGAAAGCTGCCAGCACCGAAAGCTGTAGCTGGTTTTCACTGTCCCTTGGAACTGCATTCGCTGCCGCACAGACATTCGTGCTCTGTAATAGCTTTGCTTGGTAAAGGAGCAACACTCTCTATCTCACTCTCCGGGAGCCCCGGAGCGAAATTGGAACGTCCAGCGATTGCGACCACAGGAAAGCAGCCAGCACCGAAAGCTGTAGCTGGTTTTCACTGTCCCTTGGAACTGCATTCGCTGCCGCACAGACATTCGTGCTCTGTAATAGCTTTGCTTGGTAAAGGGGCAACACTCTGTATCTCTCTCTTTTGGAGCCCCGGTGCAAAAGTCGAAATGTCCAGCGATTGCGCCCACACGAAAGCAGCCAGCACCGAAAGCTGTAGCTGGTTTTCACTGTCCCTTGGAACTGCATTCGCTGCCGCACAGACATTCGTGCTCTGTAATAGCTTTGCTTGGTAAAGGGGCAACACTCTCTATCTCACTCTCCGGGAGCCCCGGAGCGAAATTGGAACGTCCAGCGATTGCGACCACAGGAAAGCAGCCAGCACCGAAAGCTGTAGCTGGTTTTCACTGTCCCTTGGAACTGCATTCGCTGCCGCACAGACATTCGTGCTCTGTAATAGCTTTGCTTGGTAAAGGGGCAACACTCTGTATCTCTCTCTCCCGCAGCCCGGGTGCCAAAGTCGAAACGTCCAGCGATTGCGCCCACAGGAAAGCAGCCAGCACCGAAAGCTGTAGCTGGTTTTCACTGTCCCTTGGAACTGCATTCGCTGCCGCACAGACATTCGTGCTCTGTAATAGCTTTGCTTGGTAAAGGGGCAACACTCTGTATCTCACTCACCCGGAGCCCGGGTGCCAAATTCGAAATGTATAGCGATTGCGCCCACAGGAAAGCAGCCAGCACCGAAAGCTGTAGCTGGTTTTCACTGTCCCTTGGAACTGCATTCGCTGCCGCACAGACATTCGTGCTCTGTAATAGCTTTGCTTGGTAAAGGGGCAACACTCTGTATCTCTCTCTCCCGGAGCCCCGCTGCCAAATTGAAACGTCCAGCGATTGCGCCCACAGGAAAGCTGCCAGCACCGAAAGCTGTAGCTGGTTTTCACTGTCCCTTGGAACTGCATTCGCTGCCGCACAGACATTCGTGCTCTGTAATAGCTTTGCTTGGTAAAGGGGCAACACTCTGTATCTCTCTCTCCCGGAGCCCCGGAGCGAAAGTCGAAACGTCCAGCGATTGCGCCCACAGGAAAGCTGCCAGCACCGAAAGCTGTAGCTGGTTTTCACTGTCCCTTGGAACTGCATTCGCTGCCGCACAGACATTCGTGCTCTGTAATAGCTTTGCTTGGTAAAGGGGCAACACTCTCTATCTCTCTCTTTTGGAGCCCCGGTGAAAAGTCGAAATGTCCAGCGATTGCGCCCACAGGAAAGCAGCCAGCACCGAAAGCTGTAGCTGGTTTTCACTGTCCCTTGGAACTGCATTCGCTGCCGCACAGACATTCGTGCTCTGTAATAGCTTTGCTTGGTAAAGGGGCAACACTCTGTATCTCACTCTTCGGAGCCCCGGTGCAAAAGTCGAAACGTCCAGCGATTGCGCCCACAGGAAAGCAGCCAGCACCGAAAGCTGTAGCTGGTTTTCACTGTCCCTTGGAACTGCATTCGCTGCCGCACAGACATTCGTGCTCTGTAATAGCTTTGCTTGGTAAAGGGGCAACACTCTGTATCTCTCTCTTTTGGAGCCCCGGTGCAAAAGTCGAAACGTCCAGCGATTGCGCCCACAGGAAAGCAGCCAGCACCGAAAGCTGTAGCTGGTTTTCACTGTCCCTTGGAACTGCATTCGCTGCCGCACAGACATTCGTGCTCTGTAATAGCTTTGCTTGGTAAAGGGGCAACACTCTGTATCTCTCTCTCCCGGAGCCCCGCAGCCAAAGTCGAAACGTCCAGCGATTGCGCTCACAGGAAAGCAGCCAGCACCGAAAGCTGTAGCTGGTTTTCACTGTCCCTTGGAACTGCATTCGCTGCCGCACAGACATTCGTGCTCTGTAATAGCTTTGCTTGGTAAAGGGGCAACACTCTCTATCTCACTCTCCGGGAGCCCCGGTGCAAAAGTCGAAATGTCCAGCGATTGCGCCCACACGAAAGCAGCCAGCACCGAAAGCTGTAGCTGGTTTTCACTGTCCCTTGGAACTGCATTCGCTGCCGCACAGACATTCGTGCTCTGTAATAGCTTTGCTTGGTAAAGGGGCAACACTCTCTATCTCACTCTCCGGGAGCCCCGGTGCTAAATTCGAAACGTCCAGCGATTGCGCCCACAGGAAAGCTGCCAGCACCGAAAGCTGTAGCTGGTTTTCACTGTCCCTTGGAACTGCATTCGCTGCCGCACAGACATTCGTGCTCTGTAATAGCTTTGCTTGGTAAAGGGGCAACACTCTGTATCTCTCTCTCCCGGAGCTCCGCAGCCAAATTCGAAACGTCCAGCTTTTGCGCTCACAGGAAAGCAGCCAGCACCGAAAGCTGTAGCTGGTTTTCACTGTCCCTTGGAACTGCATTCGCTGCCGCACAGACATTCGTGCTCTGTAATAGCTTTGCTTGGTAAAGGGGCAACACTCTGTATCTCCCTCTAGCGCAGCCAGGGTGCCAAAGTCGAAACGTCCAGCGATTGCGCCGACACGAAAGCTGCCAGCACCGAAAGCTGTAGCTGGTTTTCACTGTCCCTTGGAACTGCATTCGCTGCCGCACAGACATTCGTGCTCTGTAATAGCTTTGCTTGGTAAAGGGGCAACACTCTGTATCTCACTCTCCGGGAGCCCCGGAGCGAAATTGGAACCTCCAGCGTTTGCGCCCACAGGAAAGCAGCCAGCACCGAAAGCTGTAGCTGGTTTTCACTGTCCCTTGGAACTGCATTCGCTGCCGCACAGACATTCGTGCTCTGTAATAGCTTTGCTTGGTAAAGGGGCAACACTCTGTATCTCTCTTTTGGAGCCCCGGTGCAAAAGTCGAAATGTCCAGCGATTGCGCCCACAGGAAAGCTGCCAGCACCGAAAGCTGTAGCTGGTTTTCACTGTCCCTTGGAACTGCATTCGCTGCCGCACAGACATTCGTGCTCTGTAATAGCTTTGCTTGGTAAAGGGGCAACACTCTGTATCTCTCTCTTTAGGAGCCCCGGTGCAAAAGTCGAAATGTCCAGCGATTGCGCCCACACGAAAGCAGCCAGCACCGAAAGCTGTAGCTGGTTTTCACTGTCCCTTGGAACTGCATTCGCTGCCGCACAGACATTCGTGCTCTGTAATAGCTTTGCTTGGTAAAGGGGCAACACTCTGTATCTCTCTCTTTTGGAGCCCCGGTGCAAAAGTCGAAATGTCCAGCGATTGCGCCCACAGGAAAGCTGCCAGCACCGAAAGCTGTAGCTGGTTTTCACTGTCCCTTGGAACTGCATTCGCTGCCGCACAGACATTCGTGCTCTGTAATAGCTTTGCTTGGTAAAGGAGCAACACTCTCTATCTCACTCTCCGGGAGCCCCGGAGCGAAATTGGAACGTCCAGCGATTGCGACCACAGGAAAGCAGCCAGCACCGAAAGCTGTAGCTGGTTTTCACTGTCCCTTGGAACTGCATTCGCTGCCGCACAGACATTCGTGCTCTGTAATAGCTTTGCTTGGTAAAGGGGCAACACTCTGTATCTCCCTCTCCCGCAGCCCGGGTGCCAAAGTCGAAACGTCCAGCGATTGCGCCCACAGGAAAGCAGCCAGCACCGAAAGCTGTAGCTGGTTTTCACTGTCCCTTGGAACTGCATTCGCTGCCGCACAGACATTCGTGCTCTGTAATAGCTTTGCTTGGTAAAGGGGCAACACTCTGTATCTCTCTCTTTTGGAGCCCCGGTGCAAAAGTCGAAATGTCCAGCGATTGCGCCCACACGAAAGCAGCCAGCACCGAAAGCTGTAGCTGGTTTTCACTGTCCCTTGGAACTGCATTCGCTGCCGCACAGACATTCGTGCTCTGTAATAGCTTTGCTTGGTAAAGGGGCAACACTCTGTATCTCACTCTCCGGGAGCCCCGGTGCAAAAGTCGAAATGTCCAGCGATTGCGCCCACAGGAAAGCAGCCAGCACCGAAAGCTGTAGCTGGTTTTCACTGTCCCTTGGAACTGCATTCGCTGCCGCACAGACATTCGTGCTCTGTAATAGCTTTGCTTGGTAAAGGGGCAACACTCTGTATCTCTCTCTCCCGGAGCCCGGGTGCCAAATTCGAAACGTCCAGCGATTGCGCCCACAGGAAAGCAGCCAGCACCGAAAGCTGTAGCTGGTTTTCACTGTCCCTTGGAACTGCATTCGCTGCCGCACAGACATTCGTGCTCTGTAATAGCTTTGCTTGGTAAAGGGGCAACACTCTGTATCTCTCTCTCCCGGAGCCCCGGTGCAAAAGTCGAAATGTCCAGCGATTGCGCCCACAGGAAAGCAGCCAGCACCGAAAGCTGTAGCTGGTTTTCACTGTCCCTTGGAACTGCATTCGCTGCCGCACAGACATTCGTGCTCTGTAATAGCTTTGCTTGGTAAAGGGGCAACACTCTGTATCTCACTCACCCGGAGCCCCGGTGCAAAATTGGAACGTCCAGCGATTGCGCCCACAGGAAAGCAGCCAGCACCGAAAGCTGTAGCTGGTTTTCACTGTCCCTTGGAACTGCATTCGCTGCCGCACAGACATTCGTGCTCTGTAATAGCTTTGCTTGGTAAAGGGGCAACACTCTGTATCTCTCCGGGAGCCCCGGTGCAAAAGTCGAAATGTCCAGCGATTGCGCCCACAGGAAAGCAGCCAGCACCGAAAGCTGTAGCTGGTTTTCACTGTCCCTTGGAACTGCATTCGCTGCCGCACAGACATTCGTGCTCTGTAATAGCTTTGCTTGGTAAAGGGGCAACACTCTGTATCTCCCTCTCCCGCAGCCCGGGTGCCAAAGTCGAAACGTCCAGCGATTGCGCCCACAGGAAAGCAGCCAGCACCGAAAGCTGTAGCTGGTTTTCACTGTCCCTTGGAACTGCATTCGCTGCCGCACAGACATTCGTGCTCTGTAATAGCTTTGCTTGGTAAAGGAGCAACACTCTCTATCTCACTCTCCGGGAGCCCCGGAGCGAAATTGGAACGTCCAGCGATTGCGACCACAGGAAAGCAGCCAGCACCGAAAGCTGTAGCTGGTTTTCACTGTCCCTTGGAACTGCATTCGCTGCCGCACAGACATTCGTGCTCTGTAATAGCTTTGCTTGGTAAAGGGGCAACACTCTGTATCTCTCTCTTTTGGAGCCCCGGTGCAAAAGTCGAAATGTCCAGCGATTGCGCCCACAGGAAAGCTGCCAGCACCGAAAGCTGTAGCTGGTTTTCACTGTCCCTTGGAACTGCATTCGCTGCCGCACAGACATTCGTGCTCTGTAATAGCTTTGCTTGGTAAAGGGGCAACACTCTGTATCTCTCTCTCCCGCAGCCCGGGTGCCAAAGTCGAAACGTCCAGCGATTGCGCCCACAGGAAAGCAGCCAGCACCGAAAGCTGTAGCTGGTTTTCACTGTCCCTTGGAACTGCATTCGCTGCCGCACAGACATTCGTGCTCTGTAATAGCTTTGCTTGGTAAAGGGGCAACACTCTGTATCTCTCTCTCCCGGAGCCCCGGTGCAAAAGTCGAAATGTCCAGCGATTGCGCCCACAGGAAAGCAGCCAGCACCGAAAGCTGTAGCTGGTTTTCACTGTCCCTTGGAACTGCATTCGCTGCCGCACAGACATTCGTGCTCTGTAATAGCTTTGCTTGGTAAAGGGGCAACACTCTGTATCTCACTCTACCGCAGCCCGGGTGCCAAAGTCGAAACGTCCAGCGATTGCGCCCACAGGAAAGCAGCCAGCACCGAAAGCTGTAGCTGGTTTTCACTGTCCCTTGGAACTGCATTCGCTGCCGCACAGACATTCGTGCTCTGTAATAGCTTTGCTTGGTAAAGGGGCAACACTCTGTATCTCACTCTCCGGGAGCCCCGGTGCCATATTTGAAACGTCCAGCGATTGCGCCCACAGGAAAGCAGCCAGCACCGAAAGCTGTAGCTGGTTTTCACTGTCCCTTGGAACTGCATTCGCTGCCGCACAGACATTCGTGCTCTGTAATAGCTTTGCTTGGTAAAGGGGCAACACTCTGTATCTCACTCTCCGGGAGCCCCGGAGCGAAATTGGAACGTCCAGCGATTGCGCCCACAGGAAAGCTGCCAGCACCGAAAGCTGTAGCTGGTTTTCACTGTCCCTTGGAACTGCATTCGCTGCCGCACAGACATTCGTGCTCTGTAATAGCTTTGCTTGGTAAAGGGGCAACACTCTGTATCTCTCTCTTTTGGAGCCCCGGTGCAAAAGTCGAAATGTCCAGCGATTGCGCCCACAGGAAAGCAGCCAGCACCGAAAGCTGTAGCTGGTTTTCACTGTCCCTTGGAACTGCATTCGCTGCCGCACAGACATTCGTGCTCTGTAATAGCTTTGCTTGGTAAAGGGGCAACACTCTCTATCTCACTCTGCGGGAGCCCCGGTGCCAAATTTGCAACCTCCAGCGATTGCGCCCACACGAAAGCAGCCAGCACCGAAAGCTGTAGCTGGTTTTCACTGTCCCTTGGAACTGCATTCGCTGCCGCACAGACATTCGTGCTCTGTAATAGCTTTGCTTGGTAAAGGGGCAACACTCTCTATCTCGCTCTCGGGGAGCCCCGGTGCCAAATTCGAAACGTCCAGTGATTGCGACCACAGGAAAGCAGCCAGCACCGAAAGCTGTAGCTGGTTTTCACTGTCCCTTGGAACTGCATTCGCTGCCGCACAGACATTCGTGCTCTGTAATAGCTTTGCTTGGTAAAGGGGCAACACTCTGTATCTCCCTCTCCCGCAGCCCGGGTGCCAAAGTCGAAACGTCCAGCGATTGCGCCCACACGAAAGCAGCCAGCACCGAAAGCTGTAGCTGGTTTTCACAGTCCCCTGAACTGCATTCGCTGCCGCACAGACATTCGTGCTCTGTAATAGCTTTGCTTGGTAAAGGGGCAACACTCTGTATCTCTCTCTTTTGGAGCCCCGGTGAAAAGTCGAAATGTCCAGCGATTGCGCCCACAGGAAAGCTGCCAGCACCGAAAGCTGTAGCTGGTTTTCACTGTCCCTTGGAACTGCATTCGCTGCCGCACAGACATTCGTGCTCTGTAATAGCTTTGCTTGGTAAAGGGGCAACACTCTCTATCTCACTCTCCGGGAGCCCCGGAGCGAAATTGGAACGTCCAGCGATTGCGACCACAGGAAAGCAGCCAGCACCGAAAGCTGTAGCTGGTTTTCACTGTCCCTTGGAACTGCATTCGCTGCCGCACAGACATTCGTGCTCTGTAATAGCTTTGCTTGGTAAAGGGGCAACACTCTGTATCTCTCTCTCCCGGAGCCCCGGTGGAAAAGTCGAAATGTCCAGCGATTGCGCCCACAGGAAAGCAGCCAGCACCGAAAGCTGTAGCTGGTTTTCACTGTCCCTTGGAACTGCATTCGCTGCCGCACAGACATTCGTGCTCTGTAATAGCTGTGCTTGGTAAAGGGGCAACACTCTCTATCTCTTCCTTTTGGAGCCCCGGTGCCAAAGTCGAAACGTCCAGCGATTGCGCCCACAGGAAAGCACCAGCACCGAAAGCTGTAGCTGGTTTTCACTGTCCCTTGGAACTGCATTCGCTGCCGCACAGACATTCGTGCTCTGTAATAGCTTTGCTTGGTAAAGGGGCAACACTCTGTATCTCTCTCTCTTTCGGAGCCCGCGTGCCAAATTCGAAACGTCCAGCGATTGCGCCCACAGGAAAGCTGCCAGCACCGAAAGCTGTAGCTGGTTTTCACTGTCCCTTGGAACTGCATTCGCTGCCGCACAGACATTCGTGCTCTGTAATAGCTTTGCTTGGTAAAGGGGCAACACTCTGTATCTCACTCTCCCGGAGCCCCGCAGCCAAATTCGAAACGTCCAGCGATTGCGCTCACAGGAAAGCAGCCAGCACCGAAAGCTGTAGCTGGTTTTCACTGTCCCTTGGAACTGCATTCGCTGCCGCACAGACATTCGTGCTCTGTAATAGCTTTGCTTGGTAAAGGGGCAACACTCTGTATCTCCCTCTCCCGCAGCCCGGGTGCCAAAGTCGAAACGTCCAGCGATTGCGCCCACAGGAAAGCAGCCAGCACCGAAAGCTGTAGCTGGTTTTCACTGTCCCTTGGAACTGCATTCGCTGCCGCACAGACATTCGTGCTCTGTAATAGCTTTGCTTGGTAAAGGGGCAACACTCTGTATCTCACTCTCCCGGAGCCCCGGTGCAAAAGTCGAAATGTCCAGCGATTGCGCCCACAGGAAAGCAGCCAGCACCGAAAGCTGTAGCTGGTTTTCACTGTCCCTTGGAACTGCATTCGCTGCCGCACAGACATTCGTGCTCTGTAATAGCTTTGCTTGGTAAAGGAGCAACACTCTCTATCTCACTCTCCGGGAGCCGCGGAGCGAAATTGGAACGTGCAGCGATTGCGCCCACAGGAAAGCTACCAGCACCGAAAGCTGTAGCTGGTTTTCACTGTCCTTTGGAACTGCATTCGCTGCCGCACAGACATTCGTGCTCTGTAATAGCTTTGCTTGGTAAAGGGGCAACACTCTGTATCTCTCTCTTTTGGAGCCCCGGTGCAAAAGTCGAAATGTCCAGCGATTGCGCCCACACGAAAGCAGCCAGCACCGAAAGCTGTAGCTGGTTTTCACTGTCCCTTGGAACTGCATTCGCTGCCGCACAGACATTCGTGCTCTGTAATAGCTTTGCTTGGTAAAGGGGCAACACTCTGTATCTCACTCTCCCGGAGCCCCGCAGCCAAATTCGAAACGTCCAGCGATTGCGCCCACAGGAAAGCAGCCAGCACCGAAAGCTGTAGCTGGTTTTCACTGTCCCTTGGAACTGCATTCGCTGCCGCACAGACATTCGTGCTCTGTAATAGCTTTGCTTGGTAAAGGGGCAACACTCTGTATCTCTCTCTCCCGGAGCCCCGGTGCTAAATTCGAAACGTCCAGCGATTGCGCCCACAGGAAAGCAGCCAGCACCGAAAGCTGTAGCTGGTTTTCACTGTCCCTTGGAACTGCATTCGCTGCCGCACAGACATTCGTGCTCTGTAATAGCTTTGCTTGGTAAAGGAGCAACACTCTGTATCTCACTCTCCGGGAGCCCCGGAGCGAAATTGGAACGTCCAGCGTTTGCGCCCACAGGAAAGCTGCCAGCACCGAAAGCTGTAGCTGGTTTTCACTGTCCCTTGGAACTGCATTCGCTGCCGCACAGACATTCGTGCTCTGTAATAGCTTTGCTTGGTAAAGGGGCAACACTCTGTATCTCTCTCTCCCGGAGCCCCGGTGCCAAATTCGAAACGTCCAGCGATTGCGCCCACAGGAAAGCTGCCAGCACCGAAAGCTGTAGCTGGTTTTCACTGTCCCTTGGAACTGCATTCGCTGCCGCACAGACATTCGTGCTCTGTAATAGCTTTGCTTGGTAAAGGGGCAACACTCTGTATCTCTCTCTCCCGGAGCCCCGCAGCCAAAGTCGAAACGTCCAGCGATTGCGCCCACAGGAAAGCAGCCAGCACCGAAAGCTGTAGCTGGTTTTCACTGTCCCTTGGAACTGCATTCGCTGCCGCACAGACATTCGTGCTCTGTAATAGCTTTGCTTGGTAAAGGGGCAACACTCTGTATCTCGGTCTCGGGGAGCCCCGGTGCCAAATTCGAAACGTCCAGCGATTGCGACCACAGGAAAGCTGCCAGCACCGAAAGCTGTAGCTGGTTTTCACTGTCCCTTGGAACTGCATTCGCTGCCGCACAGACATTCGTGCTCTGTAATAGCTTTGCTTGGTAAAGGGGCAACACTGTCTATCTATCTCTTTTGGAGCCCCGGTGCAAAATCGAAATGTCCAGTGATTGCGCCCACACGAAAGCAGCCAGCACCGAAAGCTGTAGCTGGTTTTCACTGTCCCTTGGAACTGCATTCGCTGCCGCACAGACATTCGTGCTCTGTAATAGCTTTGCTTGGTAAAGGGGCAACACTCTGTATCTCTCTCTTTTGGAGCCCCGGTGCAAAAGTCGAAATGTCCAGCGATTGCGCCCACAGGAAAGCTGCCAGCACCGAAAGCTGTAGCTGGTTTTCACTGTCCCTTGGAACTGCATTCGCTGCCGCACAGACATTCGTGCTCTGTAATAGCTTTGCTTGGTAAAGGGGCAACACTCTGTATCTCTCTTTTGGAGCCCCGGTGCAAAATTCGAAATGTCCAGCGATTGCGCCCACAGGAAAGCAGCCAGCACCGAAAGCTGTAGCTGGTTTTCACTGTCCCTTGGAACTGCATTCGCTGCCGCACAGACATTCGTGCTCTGTAATAGCTTTGCTTGGTAAAGGGACAACACTCTGTATCTCTCTCTCCCGG
>NW_027328458.1:0-34000 GCF_034638445.1 Ciconia boyciana
TGAATGTTCCCCTGAGTCATTCTCGTGACTCTACCGGCCTGTGGCTCTACTGAGCAGAGATCGGCCTTGGTCGGTACACCAAACCTTGGGAAATCAAAAAGATTCACCAGTCTCGCAACCAACCGAGTAGGACGAGACATCGTGGAACGGCATTCACTGCCGCATAGAGACTGGTGCTCTGCACTTGCATAGCTTCGTCAGGGTGCAACACTGTGGCTCTCACTCTCGCACAGCCCACTGTGAAATTTGAAATATCCAGCGATTGCGCCCACAAGAAAGATGCCAGCACTGAAAGCTGTAGCTAGTTTTCACTGTCCCTTGGAACTGAATTCACTGCCGCACAGACACACGCGCTCTGCACTTGCTAAGCTTCGTCAGGCTGCAATACTATGGATCTCAATCTCGCAGAACCCTGCTGCGAAATAGGAAACATCCAGCGATTGCGCCCACAAGAAAGCTGCCAGCACCGAAAGCTGTAGCTGGTTTTCACTGTCCCATGGAATTGCATTCGCTGCTGCACAGACATTCGCGCTCTGCAAAAGCTGTGGTTCGTAACGGGGCAACATTCTGTACCTCGCTCTCCCGGAGCCGGGTGCCAACTTCGAAACGTCCAGTGATTGCGCCCCCAGGAAGGCTGCCAGCACCGAAAGCTGTAGCTGGTTTTCACTGTCCCATGGAATTGCATTCGCTGCCGCACAGACATTCGCGCTCTGCAAAAGCTGTGGTTCGTAACAGGGCAACATTCTGTATCTCGCTCTCCCGGAGCCCAGGTGCTAAATTCGAAACGTCCAGCGATTGCGCCCACAGGAAAGCTGCCAGCACCGAAAGCTGTAGCTGGTTTTCACTGTCCCCTGGAACTGCATTCGCTGCCGCACAGACATTCCTGCTCTGCAAAAGCTTTTTTTCGTAAAGGGGCAACAATCTGTATCTCACTCTCCTGGAGCCCCGGTGCTAAATTCGAAACATCCAGCGATTTCCCCCCACACGAAAGCTGCCAGCAACGAAAGCTGTAGCTGGTTTTCACTGTCCCCTGGAACTGCATTCTCTGCCGCACAGACATTCGTGCTCTGCAATAGCTTTGCTTGGTAAAGGGGCAACACTCTGTATCTCGCTCTCCTGGAGCCCCGGTGCTAAATTCGAAACGTCCAGCGATTGCGCCCACAGGAAAGCTGCCAGCACCGAAAGCTGTAGCTGGTTTTCACTGTCCCCTGGAACTGCATTCGCTGCCGCACAGACATTCGCGCTCTGCAAAAGCTGTGGTTCGTAAAGGGACAACATTCTGTATCTCGCTCTCCAGGAGCCCAGGTACCAAAGTCGAAACGTCCAGCGATTGCGCCCACACGAAAGCTGCCAGCACCGAAAGCTGTAGCTGGTTTTCACTGTCCCTTGGAACTGCATTCGCTGCCGCACAGACATTCGCGCTCTGCAAAAGCTGTGGTTCGTAACGGGGCAACATTCTGTATCTCGCTCTCCCGGAGCCCAGGTGCTAAATTCGAAACGTCCAGCGATTGCTCCCACAGGAAAGCTGCCAGCACCGAAAGCTGTAGCTGGTTTTCACTGTCCCCTGGAACTGCATTCGCTGCCGCACAGACATTCGTGTACTGCAAAATCTTTGGTTGGTAAAGGGGCAACACTCTGTATCACGCTCTCCTGGAGCCCCGGTACGAAATTCGAAATGTCCAGCGATTGCGCCCACACGAAAGCTGCCAGCACCGAAAGCTGTAGCTGGTTTTCACTGTTCCCTGGAACTGCATTCGCTGCCGCACAGACATTCGCGCTCTGCAAAAGCTGTGGTTCGTAACGGGGCAACATTCTGTATCTCGCTCTATGGTAGCCCAGGTGCTAAATCGAAATGTCCAGCGCTTGCGCCCACACGAAAGCTGCCAGCACCGAAAGCTGTAGCTGGTTTCTACTGTCCCTTGGAACTGCATTCGCTGCTGCAGAGACATTCCTGTTCTGTAATAGCTTTGCTTGGTAAAGGGGCAACACTCTCTATGTCACTCTCCGAGAACCCCGGTGCTAAAGTTGAAACGTCCACCGATTGCTCCCACACGAAAGCTGCCAGCACCGAAAGCTGTAGCTGGTTTTCACTGTCCCCTGGAACTGCATTCGCTGCCGCACAGACATTCGCGCTCTGCAAAAGCTGTGGTTCGTAACGGGGCAACATTCTGTATCTCGCTCTATGGTAGCCCAGGTGCTAAATTGAGATGTCCAGCGCTTGCGCCCACACGAAAGCTGCCAGCACCGGAAGCTGTAGCTGGTTTTCACTGTCCCCTGGAACTGCATTCGCTGCCGCACAGACATTCGTGCTCTGTAATGGCTTTGCTTGGTAAAGGGGCAACACTCTGTATCTCACTCTCCCGGAGCCCGGGTGCCAAATTCGAAACGTCCAGCTATTGCACCCACAGGAAAGCTGCCAGCAACGAAAGCAGTAGCTGCTTTTCACTGTTCCCTGGAACTGCATTCGCTGCCGCACAGACATTCGCGCTCTGCAAAAGCTGTGGTTCGTAACGGGGCAACATTCCGTATTTCGCTCTCCGGGAGCCCAGGTGCTAAAGTCGAATGGTCCAGCGCTTGCGCCCACACGAAAGCTGCCAGCACCGAAAGCTGTAGCTGGTTTCTACTGTCCCTTGGAACTGCATTCGCTGCTGAAGAGACATTCCTGTTCTGTAATAGCTTTGCTTGGTAAAGGGGCAACACTCTCTATCTCACTCTCCGAGAACCCCGGTGCTAAAGTTGAAACGTCCACCGATTGCTCCCACACGAAAGCTGCCAGCACCGAAAGCTGTAGCTGGTTTTCACTGTCCCGTGGAAATGCATTCGCTGCCGCACAGACATTCGTGCTCTGTAATAGCTTTGCTTGGTAAAGGGGCAACACTCTGTATCACGCTCTCCTGGAGCCCCGGTACGAAATTCGAAATGTCCAGCGATTGCGCCCACAAGAAAGCTGCCAGCAACGAAAGCAGTAGCTGCTTTTCACTGTTCCCTGGAACTGCATTCGCTGCCGCACAGACATTCGCGCTCTGCAAAAGCTGTGGTTCGTAACGGGGCAACATTCTGTATCTCGCTCTCCGGGAGCCCAGGTGCTAAAGTCGAATGGTCCAGCGCTTGCGCCCACACGAAAGCTGCCAGCACCGAAAGCTGTAGCTGGTTTTCACTGTCCCCTGGAACTGCATTCGCTGACGCACAGACATACGTGCTCTGTAATAGCTTTGCTTGGTAAAGGGGCAATAATCTGTATCTCACTCTCCTGGAGCCGGGGTGCGATATTCGAAATATCTAGCGATTGCTCCCACACGAAAGATGCCAGCTCCGAAAGCTGTAGCTCGTTTTCACTGTCCCTTGGAACTGCATTCGCTCCAGGAGAGACATTCGCGCTCTGCAAAAGCTGTGGTTCGTAACGGGGCAACATTCTGTATTTCGCTCTCCGGAGCACGGGTGCCAAATTCGAAACGTCCAGCGATTGCGCCCACAGGAAAGCTGCCAGCACCGAAAGCTGTAGCTGGTTTTCACTGTTCCCTGGAACTGCATTCGCTGCCGCACAGACATTCGCGCTCTGCAAAAGCTGTGGTTCGTAACGGGGCAACATTCTGTATCTCGCTCTATGGTAGCCCAGGTGCTAAATCGAAATGTCCAGCGCTTGCTCCCACAGGAAAGCTGCCAGCACGGAAAGCAGTAGCTGGTTTTCACTGTCCCGTGGAAATGCATTCGCTGTCGCACAGACATTCGTGCTCAGTAATAGCTTTGCTTGGTAAAGGGGCAACACTCTGTATCACGCTCTCCTGGAGCCCCGGTACGAAATTCGAAATGTCCAGCGATTGCGCCCACAAGAAAGCTGCCAGCAACGAAAGCAGTAGCTGCTTTTCACTGTTCCCTGGAACTGCATTCGCTGCCGCACAGACATTCGCGCTCTGCAAAAGCTGTGGTTCGTAACGGGGCAACATTCTGTATCTCGCTCTCCCGGAGCACGGGTGCCAAATTCGAAACGTCCAGCTATTGCTCCCACAGGAAAGCTGCCAGCACCGAAAGCTGTAGCTGGTTTTCACTGTCCCATGGAGCTGCATTCGCTGACGCACAGACATTCCTGTTCTCTAATAGCTTTGCTTGGTAAAGGGGCAACACTCTGTATCACGCTCTCCTGGAGCCCCGGTACGAAACTCAAAATGTCCAGCGATTGCGCCCACACGAAAGCTGTCAGCACCGAAAGCTGTAGCTGGTTTTCACTGTTCCCTGGAACTGCATTCGCTGCCGCACAGACATTCGCGCTCTGCAAAAGCTGTGGTTCGTAACGGGGCAACATTCTATATCTCGCTCTATGGTAGCCCAGGTGCTAAATTGAGATGTCCAGCGCTTGCGCCCACACGAAAGCTGCCAGCACCGAAAGCTGTAGCTGGTTTCTACTGTCCCTTGGAACTGCATTCGCTGCTGCAGAGACATTCGTGTTCTGTAATAGCTTTGCTTGGTAAAGGGGCAACACTCTCTATCTCACTCTCCGAGAACCCCGGTGCTAAAGTTGAAACGTCCACCGATTGCTCCCACACGAAAGCTGCCAGCACCGAAAGCTGTAGCTGGTTTTCACTGTCCCCTGGAACTGCATTCGCTGCCGCACAGACATTCGTGTTCTGTAATAGCTTTGCTTGGTAAAGGGGCAACACTCTGTATCACGCTCTCCTGGAGCCCCGGTACGAAATTCGAAATGTCCAGCGATTGCGCCCACACGAAAGCTGTCAGCACCGAAAGCTGTAGCTGGTTTTCACTGTCCCCTGGAACTGCATTCGCTGCCGCACAGACATTCGCGCTCTGCAAAAGCTGTGGTTCGTAACGGGGCAACATTCTGTATCTCGCTCTCCCGGAGCACGGGTGCCAAATTCGAAACGTCCAGCGATTGCGCCCACACGAAAGCTGCCAGCACCGAAAGCTGTAGCTGGTTTTCACTGTCCCGTGGAAATGCATTCGCTGCCGCACAGACATTCGTGCTCTGTAATAGCTTTGCTTGGTAAAGGGGCAACACTCTGTATCACGCTCTCCTGGAGCCCCGGTACGAAATTCGAAATGTCCAGCGATTGCGCCCACAAGAAAGCTGCCAGCATGGAAAGCAGTAGCTGCTTTTCACTGTTCCCTGGAACTGCATTCGCTGCCGCACAGACATTCGCGCTCTGCAAAAGCTGTGGTTCGTAACGGGGCAACATTCTATATCTCGCTCTATGGTAGCCCAGGTGCTAAATTGAGATGTCCAGCGCTTGCGCCCACACGAAAGCTGCCAGCACCGGAAGCTGTAGCTGGTTTTCACTGTCCCCTGGAACTGCATTCGCTGCCGCACAGACATTCGCGCTCTGCAAAAGCTGTGGTTCGTAACGGGGCAACATTCTGTATCTCGCTCTCCCGGAGCACGGGTGCCAAATTCGAAACGTCCAGCGATTGCGCCCACAGGAAAGCTGCCAGCACCGAAAGCTGTAGCTGGTTTTCACTGTCCCCTGGAACTGCATTCGCTGCCGCACAGACATTCGTGCTCTGTAATGGCTTTGCTTGGTAAAGGGGCAACACTCTGTATCTCACTCTCCCGGAGCCCGGGTGCCAAATTCGAAACGTCCAGCTATTGCACCCACAGGAAAGCTGCCAGCAACGAAAGCAGTAGCTGCTTTTCACTGTTCCCTGGAACTGCATTCGCTGCCGCACAGACATTCGCGCTCTGCAAAAGCTGTGGTTCGTAACGGGGCAACATTCCGTATTTCGCTCTCCGGGAGCCCAGGTGCTAAAGTCGAATGGTCCAGCGCTTGCGCCCACACGAAAGCTGCCAGCACCGAAAGCTGTAGCTGGTTTCTACTGTCCCTTGGAACTGCATTCGCTGCTGAAGAGACATTCCTGTTCTGTAATAGCTTTGCTTGGTAAAGGGGCAACACTCTCTATCTCACTCTCCGAGAACCCCGGTGCTAAAGTTGAAACGTCCACCGATTGCTCCCACACGAAAGCTGCCAGCACCGAAAGCTGTAGCTGGTTTTCACTGTCCCCTGGAACTGCATTCGCTGCCGCACAGACATTCGTGCTCTGTAATAGCTTTGCTTGGTAAAGGGGCAACACTCTGTATCACGCTCTCCTGGAGCCCCGGTACGAAATTCGAAATGTCCAGCGATTGCGCCCACAAGAAAGCTGCCAGCAACGAAAGCAGTAGCTGCTTTTCACTGTTCCCTGGAACTGCATTCGCTGCCGCACAGACATTCGCGCTCTGCAAAAGCTGTGGTTCGTAACGGGGCAACATTCTGTATCTCGCTCTCCGGGAGCCCAGGTGCTAAAGTCGAAAGGTCCAGCGATTGCGCCCACAGGAAAGCTGCCAGCACCGAAAGCAGTAGCTGCTTTTCACTGTTCCCTGGAACTGCATTCGCTGACGCACAGACATTCGTGCTCTGTAATAGCTTTGCTTGGTAAAGGGGCAACACTCTGTATCTCACTCTCCCGGAGCCGGGGTGCGATATTCGAAATATCTAGCGATTGCTCCCACACGAAAGATGCCAGCACCGAAAGCTGTAGCTGGTTTTCACTGTCCCTTGGAACTGCATTCGCTCCAGGAGAGACATTCGCGCTCTGCAAAAGCTGTGGTTCGTAACGGGGCAACATTCTGTATCTCGCTCTCCCGGAGCACGGGTGCCAAATTCGAAACGTCCAGCGATTGCGCCCACAGGAAAGCTGCCAGCACCGAAAGCTGTAGCTGGTTTTCACTGTTCCCTGGAACTGCATTCGCTGCCGCACAGACATTCGCGCTCTGCAAAAGCTGTGGTTCGTAACGGGGCAACATTCTGTATCTCGCTCTATGGTAGCCCAGGTGCTAAATCGAAATGTCCAGCGCTTGCTCCCACAGGAAAGCTGCCAGCACGGAAAGCAGTAGCTGGTTTTCACTGTCCCGTGGAAATGCATTCGCTGTCGCACAGACATTCGTGCTCTGTAATAGCTTTGCTTGGTAAAGGGGCAACACTCTGTATCACGCTCTCCTGGAGCCCCGGTACGAAATTCGAAATGTCCAGCGATTGCGCCCACAAGAAAGCTGCCAGCAACGAAAGCAGTAGCTGCTTTTCACTGTTCCCTGGAACTGCATTCGCTGCCGCACAGACATTCGCGCTCTGCAAAAGCTGTGGTTCGTAACGGGGCAACATTCTGTATCTCGCTCTCCCGGAGCACGGGTGCCAAATTCGAAACGTCCAGCGATTGCGCCCACAGGAAAGCTGTCAGCACCGAAAGCTGTAGCTGGTTTTCACTGTCCCCTGGAACTGCATTCGCTGACGCACAGACATTCCTGTTCTCTAATAGCTTTGCTTGGTAAAGGGGCAACACTCTGTATCACGCTCTCCTGGAGCCCCGGTACGAAACTCAAAATGTCCAGCGATTGCGCCCACACGAAAGCTGTCAGCACCGAAAGCTGTAGCTGGTTTTCACTGTCCCCTGGAACTGCATTCGCTGCCGCACAGACATTCGCGCTCTGCAAAAGCTGTGGTTCGTAACGGGGCAACATTCTGTATCTCGCTCTATGGTAGCCCAGGTGCTAAATCGAAATGTCCAGCGCTTGCGCCCACACGAAAGCTGCCAGCACCGAAAGCTGTAGCTGGTTTTCACTGTCCCGTGGAAATGCATTCGCTGCCGCACAGACATTCGTGCTCTGTAATAGCTTTGCTTGGTAAAGGGGCAACACTCTGTATCACGCTCTCCTGGAGCCCCGGACAAAATTCGAAATGTCCAGCGATTGCGCCCACAAGAAAGCTGCCAGCACCGAAAGCTGTAGCTGGTTTTCACTGTTCCCTGGAACTGCATTCGCTGCCGCACAGACATTCGCGCTCTGCAAAAGCTGTGGTTCGTAACGGGGCAACATTCTCTATTCCGCTCTCCAAGAGCCCAGGTGCTAAAGTCGAAAGGTCCAGCGATTGCGCCCACACGAAAGCTGCCAGCACCGAAAGCTGTAGCTGGTTTTCACTGTCCCCTGGAACTGCATTCGCTGCCGCACAGACATTCGTGCTCTGTAATAGCTTTGCTTGGTAAAGGGGCAACACTCTGTATCTCACTCTCCCGGAGCCCGAGTGCCAAATTCGAAATGTCCAGCGATTGCGCCCACACGAAAGCTGTCAGCACCGAAAGCTGTAGCTGGTTTTCACTGTTCCCTGGAACTGCATTCGCTGCCGCACAGACATTCGCGCTCTGCAAAAGCTGTGGTTCGTAACGGGGCAACATTCTATATCTCGCTCTCCGGGAGCCCAGGTGCTAAATCGAAATGTCCAGCGCTTGCGCCCACACGAAAGCTGCCAGCACCGAAAGCTGTAGCTGGTTTCTACTGTCCCTTGGAACTGCATTCGCTGCTGCAGAGACATTCGTGTTCTGTAATAGCTTTGCTTGGTAAAGGGGCAACACTCTCTATCTCACTCTCCGAGAACCCCGGTGCTAAAGTTGAAACGTCCACCGATTGCTCCCACACGAAAGCTGCCAGCACCGAAAGCTGTAGCTGGTTTTCACTGTCCCATGGAGCTGCATTCGCTGCCGCACAGACATTCCTGTTCTGTAATAGCTTTGCTTGGTAAAGGGGCAACACTCTGTATCACGCTCTCCTGGAGCCCCGGTACGAAATTCGAAATGTCCAGCGATTGCGCCCACACGAAAGCTGTCAGCACCGAAAGCTGTAGCTGGTTTTCACTGTCCCCTGGAACTGCATTCGCTGCCGCACAGACATTCGCGCTCTGCAAAAGCTGTGGTTCGTTACGGGGCAACATTCTGTATCTCGCTCTATGGTAGCCCAGGTGCTAAATCGAAATGTCCAGCGCTTGCGCCCACACGAAAGCTGCCAGCACCGAAAGCTGTAGCTGGTTTTCACTGTCCCGTGGAAATGCATTCGCTGCCGCACAGACATTCGTGCTCTGTAATAGCTTTGCTTGGTAAAGGGGCAACACTCTGTATCACGCTCTCCTGGAGCCCCGGTACGAAATTCGAAATGTCCAGCGATTGCGCCCACAAGAAAGCTGCCAGCATGGAAAGCAGTAGCTGCTTTTCACTGTTCCCTGGAACTGCATTCGCTGCCGCACAGACATTCGCGCTCTGCAAAAGCTGTGGTTCGTAACGGGGCAACATTCTATATCTCGCTCTATGGTAGCCCAGGTGCTAAATTGAGATGTCCAGCGCTTGCGCCCACACGAAAGCTGCCAGCACCGGAAGCTGTAGCTGGTTTTCACTGTCCCCTGGAACTGCATTCGCTGCCGCACAGACATTCGTGCTCTGTAATAGCTTTGCTTGGTAAAGGGGCAACACTCTGTATCTCACTCTCCCGGAGCCCGGGTGCCAAATTCGAAACGTCCAGCGATTGCGCCCACAGGAAAGCTGCCAGCACCAAAAGCAGTAGCTGCTTTTCACTGTTCCCTGGAACTGCATTCGCTGCCGCACAGACATTCGCGCTCTGCAAAAGCTGTGGTTCGTAACGGGGCAACATTCTATATCTCGCTCTCCGGGAGCCCAGGTGCTAAAGTCGAATGGTCCAGCGCTTGCGCCCACACGAAAGCTGCCAGCACCGAAAGCTGTAGCTGGTTTCTACTGTCCCTTGGAACTGCATTCGCTGCTGAAGAGACATTCCTGTTCTGTAATAGCTTTGCTTGGTAAAGGGGCAACACTCTCTATCTCACTCTCCGAGAACCCCGGTGCTAAAGTTGAAACGTCCACCGATTGCTCCCACACGAAAGCTGCCAGCACCGAAAGCTGTAGCTGGTTTTCACTGTCCCGTGGAAATGCATTCGCTGCCGCACAGACATTCGTGCTCTGTAATAGCTTTGCTTGGTAAAGGGGCAACACTCTGTATCACGCTCTCCTGGAGCCCCGGTACGAAATTCGAAATGTCCAGCGATTGCGCCCACAAGAAAGCTGCCAGCACCGAAAGCAGTAGCTGCTTTTCACTGTTCCCTGGAACTGCATTCGCTGCCGCACAGACATTCGCGCTCTGCAAAAGCTGTGGTTCGTAACGGGGCAACATTCTGTATTTCGCTCTCCGGGAGCCCAGGTGCTAAATTCGAAACGTCCAGCGATTGCGCCCACACGAAAGCTGCCAGCACCGAAAGCTGTAGCTGGTTTTCACTGTCCCTTGGAACTGCATTCGCTGCCGCACAGACATTCGCGCTCTGCAAAAGCTGTGGTTGGTAATGGGGCAACACTCTGTATCTCACTCTCCGGAGCACGGGTGCCAAATTCGAAACGTCCAGCGATTGCGCCCACAGGAAAGCTGCCAGCACCGAAAGCTGTAGCTGGTTTTCACTGTTCCCTGGAACTGCATTCGCTGCCGCACAGACATTCGCGCTCTGCAAAAGCTGTGGTTCGTAACGGGGCAACATTCTGTATCTCGCTCTATGGTAGCCCAGGTGCTAAATCGAAATGTCCAGCGCTTGCTCCCACAGGAAAGCTGCCAGCACCGAAAGCTGTAGCTGGTTTTCACTGTCCCGTGGAAATGCATTCGCTGCCGCACAGACATTCGTGCTCTGTAATAGCTTTGCTTGGTAAAGGGGCAACACTCTGTATCACGCTCTCCTGGAGCCCCGGACGAAATTCGAAATGTCCAGCGATTGCGCCCACAAGAAAGCTGCCAGCACCGAAAGCTGTAGCTGGTTTTCACTGTTCCCTGGAACTGCATTCGCTGCCGCACAGACATTCGCGCTCTGCAAAAGCTGTGGTTCGTAACGGGGCAACATTCTGTATCTCGCTCTCCCGGAGCCCAGGTGCTAAATTCGAAACGTCCAGCGATTGCGCCCACAGGAAAGCTGCCAGCACCGAAAGCTGTAGCTGGTTTTCACTGTCCCCTGGAACTGCATTCGCTGCCGCACAGACATTCGCGCTCTGCAAAAGCTGTGGTTCGTAACGGGGCAACATTCTGTATCTCGCTCTCCCGGAGCCCAGGTGCTAAATTCGAAACGTCCAGCGATTGCTCCCACAGGAAAGCTGCCAGCACCGAAAGCTGTAGCTGGTTTTCACTGTCCCCTGGAACTGCATTCGCTGCCGCACAGACATTCCTGTTCTCTAATAGCTTTGCTTGGTAAAGGGGCAACACTCTGTATCACGCTCTCCTGGAGCCCCGGTACGAAATTCGAAATGTCCAGCGATTGCGCCCACACGAAAGCTGCCAGCACCGAAAGCTGTAGCTGGTTTTCACTGTCCCCTGGAACTGCATTCGCTGCCGCACAGACATTCGCGCTCTGCAAAAGCTGTGGTTCGTAACGGGGCAACATTCTGTATCTCGCTCTATGGTAGCCCAGGTGCTAAATCGAAATGTCCAGCGCTTGCGCCCACACGAAAGCTGCCAGCACCGAAAGCTGTAGCTGGTTTTCACTGTCCCGTGGAAATGCATTCGCTGCCGCACAGACATTCGTGCTCTGTAATAGCTTTGCTTGGTAAAGGGGCAACACTCTGTATCACGCTCTCCTGGAGCCCCGGTACGAAATTCGAAATGTCCAGCGATTGCGCCCACAAGAAAGCTGCCAGCAACGAAAGCAGTAGCTGCTTTTCACTGTTCCCTGGAACTGCATTCGCTGCCGCACAGACATTCGCGCTCTGCAAAAGCTGTGGTTCGTAACGGGGCAACATTCCGTATTTCGCTCTCCGGGAGCCCAGGTGCTAAAGTCGAATGGTCCAGCGCTTGCGCCCACACGAAAGCTGCCAGCACCGAAAGCTGTAGCTGGTTTCTACTGTCCCTTGGAACTGCATTCGCTGCTGAAGAGACATTCCTGTTCTGTAATAGCTTTGCTTGGTAAAGGGGCAACACTCTCTATCTCACTCTCCGAGAACCCCGGTGCTAAAGTTGAAACGTCCACCGATTGCTCCCACACGAAAGCTGCCAGCACCGAAAGCTGTAGCTGGTTTTCACTGTCCCCTGGAACTGCATTCGCTGCCGCACAGACATTCGTGCTCTGTAATGGCTTTGCTTGGTAAAGGGGCAACACTCTGTATCTCACTCTCCCGGAGCCCGGGTGCCAAATTCGAAATGTCCAGCGATTGCTCCCACACGAAAGCTGCCAGCACCGAAAGCTGTAGCTGGTTTTCACTGTCCCTTGGAACTGCATTCGCTGCAGGAGAGACATTCGCGCTCTGCAAAAGCTGTGGTTCGTAACGGGGCAACATTCTGTATTTCGCTCTCCGGAGCACGGGTGCCAAATTCGAAACGTCCAGCGATTGCGCCCACAGGAAAGCTGCCAGCACCGAAAGCTGTAGCTGGTTTTCACTGTTCCCTGGAACTGCATTCGCTGCCGCACAGACATTCGCGCTCTGCAAAAGCTGTGGTTCGTAACGGGGCAACATTCTGTATCTCGCTCTATGGTAGCCCAGGTGCTAAATCGAAATGTCCAGCGCTTGCTCCCACAGGAAAGCTGCCAGCACCGAAAGCAGTAGCTGGTTTTCACTGTCCCGTGGAAATGCATTCGCTGCCGCACAGACATTCGTGCTCTGTAATAGCTTTGCTTGGTAAAGGGGCAACACTCTGTATCACGCTCTCCTGGAGCCCCGGTACGAAATTCGAAATGTCCAGCGATTGCGCCCACAAGAAAGCTGCCAGCACCGAAAGCAGTAGCTGCTTTTCACTGTTCCCTGGAACTGCATTCGCTGCCGCACAGACATTCGCGCTCTGCAAAAGCTGTGGTTCGTAACGGGGCAACATTCTGTATTTCGCTCTCCGGGAGCCCAGGTGCTAAATTCGAAACGTCCAGCGATTGCGCCCACAGGAAAGCTGCCAGCACCGAAAGCTGTAGCTGGTTTTCACTGTCCCCTGGAACTGCATTCGCTGCCGCACAGACATTCCTGTTCTCTAATAGCTTTGCTTGGTAAAGGGGCAACACTCTGTATCTCACTCTCCGGGAGCCCAGGTGCTAAATTCGAAACGTCCAGCGATTGCGCCCACACGAAAGCTGTCAGCACCGAAAGCTGTAGCTGGTTTTCACTGTCCCCTGGAACTGCATTCGCTGCCGCACAGACATTCGCGCTCTGCAAAAGCTGTGGTTCGTAACGGGGCAACATTCTGTATCTCGCTCTATGGTAGCCCAGGTGCTAAATCGAAATGTCCAGCGCTTGCGCCCACACGAAAGCTGCCAGCACCGAAAGCTGTAGCTGGTTTTCACTGTCCCGTGGAAATGCATTCGCTGCCGCACAGACATTCGTGCTCTGTAATAGCTTTGCTTGGTAAAGGGGCAACACTCTGTATCACGCTCTCCTGGAGCCCCTGTACGAAATTCGAAATGTCCAGCGATTGCGCAAACAAGAAAGCTGCCAGCACCGAAAGCAGTAGCTGCTTTTCACTGTTCCCTGGAACTGCATTCGCTGACGCACAGACATTCGCGCTCTGCAAAAGCTGTGGTTCGTAACGGGGCAACATTCTGTATCTCGCTCTCCGGGAGCCCAGGTGCTAAATTGAGATGTCCAGCGCTTGCGCCCACACGAAAGCTGCCAGCACCGAAAGCTGTAGCTGGTTTTCACTGTCCCCTGGAACTGCATTCGCTGCCGCACAGACATTCGTGCTCTGTAATAGCTTTGCTTGGTAAAGGGGCAACACTCTGTATCTCACTCTCCCGGAGCCCGGGTGCCAAATTCGAAACGTCCAGCGATTGCGCCCACAGGAAAGCTGCCAGCACCGAAAGCTGTAGCTGGTTTTCACTGTTCCCTGGAACTGCATTCGCTGCCGCACAGACATTCGCGCTCTGCAAAAGCTGTGGTTCGTAACGGGGCAACATTCTGTATTTCGCTCTCCGGGAGCCCAGGTGCTAAATTCGAAACGTCCAGCGATTGCGCCCACACGAAAGCTGCCAGCACCGAAAGCTGTAGCTGGTTTCTACTGTCCCTTGGAACTGCATTCGCTGCTGCAGAGACATTCCTGTTCTGTAATAGCTTTGCTTGGTAAAGGGGCAACACTCTCTATCTCACTCTCCGAGAACCCCGGTGCTAAAGTTGAAACGTCCACCGATTGCTCCCACACGAAAGCTGCCAGCACCGAAAGCTGTAGCTGGTTTTCACTGTCCCCTGGAACTGCATTCGCTGCCGCACAGACATTCGTGCTCTGTAATAGCTTTGCTTGGTAAAGGGGCAACACTCTGTATCTCGCTCTCCCGGAGCACGGGTGCCAAATTCGAAACGTCCAGCGATTGCGCCCACAGGAAAGCTGTCAGCACCGAAAGCTGTAGCTGGTTTTCACTGTCCCCTGGAACTGCATTCGCTGACGCACAGACATTCGCGCTCTGCAAAATCTGTGATTCGTAACGGGGCAACATTCTGTATCTCGCTCTCCCGGAGCACGGGTGCCAAATTCGAAACGTCCAGCTATTGCTCCCACAGGAAAGCTGCCAGCACCGAAAGCTGTAGCTGGTTTTCACTGTCCCATGGAGCTGCATTCGCTGCCGCACAGACATTCCTGTTCTCTAATAGCTTTGCTTGGTAAAGGGGCAACACTCTGTATCACGCTCTCCTGGAGCCCCGGTACGAAACTCAAAATGTCCAGCGATTGCGCCCACACGAAATCTGTCAGCACCGAAAGCTGTAGCTGGTTTTCACTGTCCCCTGGAACTGCATTCGCTGCCGCACAGACATTCGCGCTCTGCAAAAGCTGTGGTTCGTTACGGGGCAACATTCTGTATCTCGCTCTATGGTAGCCCAGGTGCTAAATCGAAATGTCCAGCGCTTGCGCCCACACGAAAGCTGCCAGCACCGAAAGCTGTAGCTGGTTTTCACTGTCCCGTGGAAATGCATTCGCTGCCGCACAGACATTCGTGCTCTGTAATAGCTTTGCTTGGTAAAGGGGCAACACTCTGTATCACGCTCTCCTGGAGCCCCGGTACGAAATTCGAAATGTCCAGCGATTGCGCCCACAAGAAAGCTGCCAGCATGGAAAGCAGTAGCTGCTTTTCACTGTTCCCTGGAACTGCATTCGCTGCCGCACAGACATTCGCGCTCTGCAAAAGCTGTGGTTCGTAACGGGGCAACATTCTATATCTCGCTCTATGGTAGCCCAGGTGCTAAATTGAGATGTCCAGCGCTTGCGCCCACACGAAAGCTGCCAGCACCGGAAGCTGTAGCTGGTTTTCACTGTCCCCTGGAACTGCATTCGCTGCCGCACAGACATTCGTGCTCTGTAATGGCTTTGCTTGGTAAAGGGGCAACACTCTGTATCTCACTCTCCCGGAGCCCGGGTGCCAAATTCGAAACGTCCAGCTATTGCACCCACAGGAAAGCTGCCAGCACCGAAAGCAGTAGCTGGTTTTCACTGTCCCGTGGAAATGCATTCGCTGCCGCACAGACATTCGTGCTCTGCAAAAGCTGTGGTTCGTAACGGGGCAACATTCTGTATCTCGCTCTCCGGGAGCCCAGGTGCTAAAGTCGAATGGTCCAGCGCTTGCGCCCACACGAAAGCTGCCAGCACCGAAAGCTGTAGCTGGTTTCTACTGTCCCTTGGAACTGCATTCGCTGCTGAAGAGACATTCCTGTTCTGTAATAGCTTTGCTTGGTAAAGGGGCAACACTCTCTATCTCACTCTCCGAGAACCCCGGTGCTAAAGTTGAAACGTCCACCGATTGCTCCCACACGAAAGCTGCCAGCACCGAAAGCTGTAGCTGGTTTTCACTGTCCCGTGGAAATGCATTCGCTGCCGCACAGACATTCGTGCTCTGTAATAGCTTTGCTTGGTAAAGGGGCAACACTCTGTATCACGCTCTCCTGGAGCCCCGGTACGAAATTCGAAATGTCCAGCGATTGCGCCCACAAGAAAGCTGCCAGCAACGAAAGCAGTAGCTGCTTTTCACTGTTCCCTGGAACTGCATTCGCTGCCGCACAGACATTCGCGCTCTGCAAAAGCTGTGGTTCGTAACGGGGCAACATTCCGTATTTCGCTCTCCGGGAGCCCAGGTGCTAAAGTCGAATGGTCCAGCGCTTGCGCCCACACGAAAGCTGCCAGCACCGAAAGCTGTAGCTGGTTTCTACTGTCCCTTGGAACTGCATTCGCTGCTGAAGAGACATTCCTGTTCTGTAATAGCTTTGCTTGGTAAAGGGGCAACACTCTCTATCTCACTCTCCGAGAACCCCGGTGCTAAAGTTGAAACGTCCACCGATTGCTCCCACACGAAAGCTGCCAGCACCAAAAGCTGTAGCTGGTTTTCACTGTCCCCTGGAACTGCATTCGCTGACGCACAGACATACGTGCTCTGTAATAGCTTTGCTTGGTAAAGGGGCAATAATCTGTATCTCACTCTCCTGGAGCCGGGGTGCGATATTCGAAATATCTAGCGATTGCTCCCACACGAAAGATGCCAGCTCCGAAAGCTGTAGCTCGTTTTCACTGTCCCTTGGAACTGCATTCGCTCCAGGAGAGACATTCGCGCTCTGCAAAAGCTGTGGTTCGTAACGGGGCAACATTCTGTATTTCGCTCTCCGGAGCACGGGTGCCAAATTCGAAACGTCCAGCGATTGCGCCCACAGGAAAGCTGCCAGCACCGAAAGCTGTAGCTGGTTTTCACTGTTCCCTGGAACTGCATTCGCTGCCGCACAGACATTCGCGCTCTGCAAAAGCTGTGGTTCGTAACGGGGCAACATTCTGTATCTCGCTCTATGGTAGCCCAGGTGCTAAATCGAAATGTCCAGCGCTTGCTCCCACAGGAAAGCTGCCAGCACGGAAAGCAGTAGCTGGTTTTCACTGTCCCGTGGAAATGCATTCGCTGTCGCACAGACATTCGTGCTCTGTAATAGCTTTGCTTGGTAAAGGGGCAACACTCTGTATCACGCTCTCCTGGAGCCCCGGTACGAAATTCGAAATGTCCAGCGATTGCGCCCACAAGAAAGCTGCCAGCAACGAAAGCAGTAGCTGCTTTTCACTGTTCCCTGGAACTGCATTCGCTGCCGCACAGACATTCGCGCTCTGCAAAAGCTGTGGTTCGTAACGGGGCAACATTCTGTATCTCGCTCTCCCGGAGCACGGGTGCCAAATTCGAAACGTCCAGCGATTGCGCCCACAGGAAAGCTGTCAGCACCGAAAGCTGTAGCTGGTTTTCACTGTCCCCTGGAACTGCATTCGCTGCCGCACAGACATTCGTGCTCTGTAATGGCTTTGCTTGGTAAAGGGGCAACACTCTGTATCACGCTCTCCTGGAGCCCCGGTGCCAAATTCGAAACGCCCAGCGATTGCGCCCACAGGAAAGCTGTCAGCACCGAAAGCTGTAGCTGGTTTTCACTGTCCCCTGGAACTGCATTCGCTGCCGCACAGACATTCGCGCTCTGCAAAAGCTGTGGTTCGTAACGGGGCAACATTCTGTATCTCGCTCTCCGGGAGCCCAGGTGCTAAATCGAAATGTCCAGCGCTTGCGCCCACACGAAAGCTGCCAGCACCGAAAGCTGTAGCTGGTTTCTACTGTCCCTTGGAACTGCATTCGCCGCTGCAGAGACATTCCTGTTCTGTAATAGCTTTGCTTGGTAAAGGGGCAACACTCTCTATCTCACTCTCCGAGAACCCCGGTGCTAAAGTTGAAACGTCCACCGATTGCTCCCACACGAAAGCTGCCAGCACCGAAAGCTGTAGCTGGTTTTCACTGTCCCCTGGAACTGCATTCGCTGCCGCACAGACATTCGTGCTCTGTAATGGCTTTGCTTGGTAAAGGGGCAACACTCTGTATCTCACTCTCCCGGAGCCCGGGTGCCAAATTCGAAACGTCCAGCGATTGCGCCCACACGAAAGCTGCCAGCACCGAAAGCTGTAGCTGGTTTTCACTGTCCCCTGGAACTGCATTCGCTGCCGCACAGACATTCGCGCTCTGCAAAAGCTGTGGTTCGTAACGGGGCAACATTCTGTATCTCGCTCTCCCGGAGCACGGGTGCCAAATTCGAAACGTCCAGCGATTGCGCCCACAGGAAAGCTGCCAGCACCGAAAGCTGTAGCTGGTTTTCACTGTTCCCTGGAACTGCATTCGCTGCCGCACAGACATTCGCGCTCTGCAAAAGCTGTGGTTCGTAACGGGGCAACATTCTGTATCTCGCTCTATGGTAGCCCAGGTGCTAAATCGAAATGTCCAGCGCTTGCGCCCACACGAAAGCTGCCAGCACCGAAAGCTGTAGCTGGTTTCTACTGTCCCTTGGAACTGCATTCGCTGCTGCAGAGACATTCGTGTTCTGTAATAGCTTTGCTTGGTAAAGGGGCAACACTCTCTATCTCACTCTCCGAGAACCCCGGTGCTAAAGTTGAAACGTCCAGCGATTGCTCCCACACGAAAGCTGCCAGCACCGAAAGCTGTAGCTGGTTTTCACTGTCCCCTGGAACTGCATTCGCTGCCGCACAGACATTCGTGCTCTGTAATAGCTTTGCTTGGTAAAGGGGCAACACTCTGTATCACGCTCTCCTGGAGCCCCGGTACGAAATTCGAAATGTCCAGCGATTGCGCCCACACGAAAGCTGCCAGCACCGAAAGCTGTAGCTGGTTTTCACTGTCCCCTGGAACTGCATTCGCTGCCGCACAGACATTCGCGCTCTGCAAAAGCTGTGGTTCGTAACGGGGCAACATTCTGTATCTCGCTCTCCGGGAGCCCAGGTGCTAAATCGAAATGTCCAGCGCTTGCGCCCACACGAAAGCTGCCAGCACCGAAAGCTGTAGCTGGTTTTCACTGTCCCGTGGAAATGCATTCGCTGCCGCACAGACATTCGTGCTCTGTAATAGCTTTGCTTGGTAAAGGGGCAACACTCTGTATCACGCTCTCCTGGAGCCCCGGTGCTAAATTCGAAATGTCCAGCGATTGCGCCCACAAGAAAGCTGCCAGCACCGAAAGCAGTAGCTGCTTTTCACTGTTCCCTGGAACTGCATTCGCTGCCGCACAGACATTCGCGCTCTGCAAAAGCTGTGGTTCGTAACGGGGCAACATTCTATATCTCGCTCTATGGTAGCCCAGGTGCTAAATTGAGACGTCCAGCGCTTGCGCCCACACGAAAGCTGCCAGCACCGAAAGCTGTAGCTGGTTTTCACTGTCCCCTGGAACTGCATTCGCTGCCGCACAGACATTCGTGCTCTGTAATAGCTTTGCTTGGTAAAGGGGCAACACTCTGTATCTCACTCTCCCGGAGCCCGGGTGCCAAATTCGAAACGTCCAGCGATTGCGCCCACAGGAAAGCTGCCAGCACCGAAAGCTGTAGCTGGTTTTCACTGTTCCCTGGAACTGCATTCGCTGCCGCACAGACATTCGCGCTCTGCAAAAGCTGTGGTTCGTAACGGGGCAACATTCCGTATTTCGCTCTCCGGGAGCCCAGGTGCTAAAGTCGAATGGTCCAGCGCTTGCGCCCACACGAAAGCTGCCAGCACCGAAAGCTGTAGCTGGTTTCTACTGTCCCTTGGAACTGCATTCGCTGGTGCAGAGACATTCCTGTTCTGTAATAGCTTTGCTTGGTAAAGGGGCAACACTCTCTATCTCACTCTCCGAGAACCCCGGTGCTAAAGTTGAAACGTCCACCGATTGCTCCCACACGAAAGCTGCCAGCACCGAAAGCTGTAGCTGGTTTTCACTGTCCCCTGGAACTGCATTCGCTGCCGCACAGACATTCGTGCTCTGTAATAGCTTTGCTTGGTAAAGGGGCAACACTCTGTATCACGCTCTCCTGGAGCCCCGGACGAAATTCGAAATGTCCAGCGATTGCGCCCACAAGAAAGCTGCCAGCACCGAAAGCAGTAGCTGGTTTTCACTGTTCCCTGGAACTGCATTCGCTGCCGCACAGACATTCGCGCTCTGCAAAAGCTGTGGTTCGTAACGGGGCAACATTCTGTATCTCGCTCTCCCGGAGCACGGGTGCCAAATTCGAAACGTCCAGCGATTGCGCCCACAGGAAAGCTGTCAGCACCGAAAGCTGTAGCTGGTTTTCACTGTCCCCTGGAACTGCATTCGCTGCCGCACAGACATTCGCGCTCTGCAAAAGCTGTGGTTCGTAACGGGGCAACATTCTGTATCTCGCTCTCCCGGAGCACGGGTGCCAAATTCGAAACGTCCAGCTATTGCTCCCACAGGAAAGCTGCCAGCACCGAAAGCTGTAGCTGGTTTTCACTGTCCCATGGAGCTGCATTCGCTGACGCACAGACATTCCTGTTCTCTAATAGCTTTGCTTGGTAAAGGGGCAACACTCTGTATCACGCTCTCCTGGAGCCCCGGTACGAAATTCGAAATGTCCAGCGATTGCGCCCACACGAAAGCTGCCAGCACCGAAAGCTGTAGCTGGTTTTCACTGTTCCCTGGAACTGCATTCGCTGCCGCACAGACATTCGCGCTCTGCAAAAGCTGTGGTTCGTAACGGGGCAACATTCTATATCTCGCTCTATGGTAGCCCAGGTGCTAAATTGAGATGTCCAGCGCTTGCGCCCACACGAAAGCTGCCAGCACCGAAAGCTGTAGCTGGTTTCTACTGTCCCTTGGAACTGCATTCGCTGCTGCAGAGACATTCGTGTTCTGTAATAGCTTTGCTTGGTAAAGGGGCAACACTCTCTATCTCACTCTCCGAGAACCCCGGTGCTAAAGTTGAAACGTCCACCGATTGCTCCCACACGAAAGCTGCCAGCACCGAAAGCTGTAGCTGGTTTTCACTGTCCCATGGAGCTGCATTCGCTGCCGCACAGACATTCCTGTTCTCTAATAGCTTTGCTTGGTAAAGGGGCAACACTCTGTATCACGCTCTCCTGGAGCCCCGGTACGAAACTCAAAATGTCCAGCGATTGCGCCCACACGAAATCTGTCAGCACCGAAAGCTGTAGCTGGTTTTCACTGTCCCCTGGAACTGCATTCGCTGCCGCACAGACATTCGCGCTCTGCAAAAGCTGTGGTTCGTTACGGGGCAACATTCTGTATCTCGCTCTATGGTAGCCCAGGTGCTAAATCGAAATGTCCAGCGCTTGCGCCCACACGAAAGCTGCCAGCACCGAAAGCTGTAGCTGGTTTTCACTGTCCCCTGGAACTGCATTCGCTGCCGCACAGACATTCGTGCTCTGTAATAGCTTTGCTTGGTAAAGGGGCAACACTCTGTATCACGCTCTCCTGGAGCCCCGGTACGAAATTCGAAATGTCCAGCGATTGCGCCCACAAGAAAGCTGCCAGCATGGAAAGCAGTAGCTGCTTTTCACTGTTCCCTGGAACTGCATTCGCTGCCGCACAGACATTCGCGCTCTGCAAAAGCTGTGGTTCGTAACGGGGCAACATTCTATATCTCGCTCTATGGTAGCCCAGGTGCTAAATTGAGATGTCCAGCGCTTGCGCCCACACGAAAGCTGCCAGCACCGGAAGCTGTAGCTGGTTTTCACTGTCCCCTGGAACTGCATTCGCTGCCGCACAGACATTCGTGCTCTGTAATGGCTTTGCTTGGTAAAGGGGCAACACTCTGTATCTCACTCTCCCGGAGCCCGGGTGCCAAATTCGAAACGTCCAGCTATTGCACCCACAGGAAAGCTGCCAGCACCGAAAGCAGTAGCTGGTTTTCACTGTCCCGTGGAAATGCATTCGCTGCCGCACAGACATTCGCGCTCTGCAAAAGCTGTGGTTCGTAACGGGGCAACATTCTGTATTTCGCTCTCCGGGAGCCCAGGTGCTAAAGTCGAATGGTCCAGCGCTTGCGCCCACACGAAAGCTGCCAGCACCGAAAGCTGTAGCTGGTTTCTACTGTCCCTTGGAACTGCATTCGCTGCTGAAGAGACATTCCTGTTCTGTAATAGCTTTGCTTGGTAAAGGGGCAACACTCTCTATCTCACTCTCCGAGAACCCCGGTGCTAAAGTTGAAACGTCCACCGATTGCTCCCACACGAAAGCTGCCAGCACCGAAAGCTGTAGCTGGTTTTCACTGTCCCCTGGAACTGCATTCGCTGCCGCACAGACATTCGTGCTCTGTAATAGCTTTGCTTGGTAAAGGGGCAACACTCTGTATCACGCTCTCCTGGAGCCCCGGTGCTAAAGTTGAAACGTCCACCGATTGCGCCCACAAGAAAGCTGCCAGCACCGAAAGCAGTAGCTGCTTTTCACTGTTCCCTGGAACTGCATTCGCTGCCGCACAGACATTCGCGCTCTGCAAAAGCTGTGGTTCGTAACGGGGCAACATTCTGTATTTCGCTCTCCGGGAGCCCAGGTGCTAAATTCGAAACGTCCAGCGCTTGCGCCCACACGAAAGCTGCCAGCACCGAAAGCTGTAGCTGGTTTTCACTGTCCCCTGGAACTGCATTCGCTGCCGCACAGACATTCGTGTTCTGTAATAGCTTTGCTTGGTAAAGGGGCAACACTCTGTATCTCACTCTCCTGGAGCCCCGGTGCTAAATTCGAAACGTCCAGCGATTGCTCCCACACGAAAGCTGCCAGCACCGAAAGCTGTAGCTGGTTTTCACTGTCCCCTGGAACTGCATTCGCTGCCGCACAGACATTCGCGCTCTGCAAAAGCTGTGGTTCGTAACGGGGCAACATTCTGTATCTCGCTCTCCGGAGCACGGGTGCCAAATTCGAAACGTCCAGCGATTGCGCCCACAGGAAAGCTGCCAGCACCGAAAGCTGTAGCTGGTTTTCACTGTTCCCTGGAACTGCATTCGCTGCCGCACAGACATTCGCGCTCTGCAAAAGCTGTGGTTCGTAACGGGGCAACATTCTGTATCTCGCTCTCCGGGAGCCCAGGTGCTAAATCGAAATGTCCAGCGATTGCGCCCACAGGAAAGCTGCCAGCACCGAAAGCTGTAGCTGGTTTTCACTGTCCCCTGGAACTGCATTCGCTGCCGCACAGACATTCGTGCTCTGTAATAGCTTTGCTTGGTAAAGGGGCAACACTCTGTATCTCGCTCTCCGGGAGCCCCGGTGCTAAATTCGAAACGTCCAGCGATTGCGCCCACAGGAAAGCTGCCAGCACCGAAAGCTGTAGCTGGTTTTCACTGTCCCCTGGAACTGCATTCGCTGCCGCACAGACATTCCTGTTCTCTAATAGCTTTGCTTGGTAAAGGGGCAACACTCTGTATCACGCTCTCCTGGAGCCCCGGCTGCCAAATTTGAAATGTCCAGCGATTGCGCCCACACGAAAGCTGTCAGCACCGAAAGCTGTAGCTGGTTTTCACTGTTCCCTGGAACTGCATTCGCTGCCGCACAGACATTCGCGCTCTGCAAAAGCTGTGGTTCGTAACGGGGCAACATTCTGTATCTCGCTCTATGGTAGCCCAGGTGCTAAATCGAAATGTCCAGCGCTTGCGCCCACACGAAAGCTGCCAGCACCGAAAGCTGTAGCTGGTTTCTACTGTCCCTTGGAACTGCATTCGCTGCTGCAGAGACATTCGTGTTCTGTAATAGCTTTGCTTGGTAAAGGGGCAACACTCTCTATCTCACTCTCCGAGAACCCCGGTGCTAAAGTTGAAACGTCCACCGATTGCTCCCACACGAAAGCTGCCAGCACCGAAAGCTGTAGCTGGTTTTCACTGTCCCATGGAGCTGCATTCGCTGCCGCACAGACATTCCTGTTCTCTAATAGCTTTGCTTGGTAAAGGGGCAACACTCTGTATCACGCTCTCCTGGAGCCCCGGTACGAAATTCGAAATGTCCAGCGATTGCGCCCACAAGAAAGCTGCCAGCACCGAAAGCTGTAGCTGGTTTTCACTGTCCCCTGGAACTGCATTCGCTGCCGCACAGACATTCGCGCTCTGCAAAAGCTGTGGTTCGTAACGGGGCAACATTCTGTATCTCGCTCTATGGTAGCCCAGGTGCTAAATCGAAATGTCCAGCGCTTGCGCCCACACGAAAGCTGCCAGCACCGAAAGCTGTAGCTGGTTTTCACTGTCCCGTGGAACTGCATTCGCTGCCGCACAGACATTCGTGCTCTGTAATAGCTTTGCTTGGTAAAGGGGCAACACTCTGTATCACGCTCTCCTGGAGCCCCGGACGAAATTCGAAATGTCCAGCGATTGCGCCCACAAGAAAGCTGCCAGCATGGAAAGCAGTAGCTGCTTTTCACTGTTCCCTGGAACTGCATTCGCTGCCGCACAGACATTCGCGCTCTGCAAAAGCTGTGGTTCGTAACGGGGCAACATTCTATATCTCGCTCTATGGTAGCCCAGGTGCTAAATTGAGATGTCCAGCGCTTGCGCCCACACGAAAGCTGCCAGCACCGGAAGCTGTAGCTGGTTTTCACTGTCCCCTGGAACTGCATTCGCTGCCGCACAGACATTCGTGCTCTGTAATGGCTTTGCTTGGTAAAGGGGCAACACTCTGTATCTCACTCTCCCGGAGCACGGGTGCCAAATTCGAAACGTCCAGCGATTGCACCCACAGGAAAGCTGCCAGCACCGAAAGCAGTAGCTGGTTTTCACTGTCCCCTGGAACTGCATTCGCTGCCGCACAGACATTCGCGCTCTGCAAAAGCTGTGGTTCGTAACGGGGCAACATTCTGTATCTCGCTCTCCGGGAGCCCAGGTGCTAAAGTCGAATGGTCCAGCGCTTGCGCCCACACGAAAGCTGCCAGCACCGAAAGCTGTAGCTGGTTTCTACTGTCCCTTGGAACTGCATTCGCTGCTGAAGAGACATTCCTGTTCTGTAATAGCTTTGCTTGGTAAAGGGGCAACACTCTCTATCTCACTCTCCGAGAACCCCGGTGCTAAAGTTGAAACGTCCACCGATTGCTCCCACACGAAAGCTGCCAGCACCGAAAGCTGTAGCTGGTTTTCACTGTCCCCTGGAACTGCATTCGCTGCCGCACAGACATTCGTGCTCTGTAATAGCTTTGCTTGGTAAAGGGGCAACACTCTGTATCACGCTCTCCTGGAGCCCCGGTACGAAATTCGAAATGTCCAGCGATTGCGCCCACAAGAAAGCTGCCAGCACCGAAAGCAGTAGCTGGTTTTCACTGTTCCCTGGAACTGCATTCGCTGCCGCACAGACATTCGCGCTCTGCAAAAGCTGTGGTTCGTAACGGGGCAACATTCTGTATTTCGCTCTCCGGGAGCCCAGGTGCTAAATTCGAAACGTCCAGCGATTGCGCCCACAGGAAAGCTGCCAGCACCGAAAGCTGTAGCTGGTTTTCACTGTCCCCTGGAACTGCATTCGCTGCCGCACAGACATTCGCGCTCTGCAAGAGCTATGCTTCGTAAAGGGGCAACATTCTGTATCTCACTCTCCCGGAGCCCAGGTGCTAAATTCGAAACGTCCAGCTATTGCTCCCACAGGAAAGCTGCCAGCACCGAAAGCTGTAGCTGGTTTTCACTGTCCCCTGGAACTGCATTCGCTGCCGCACAGACATTCCTGTTCTGTAATAGCTTTGCTTGGTAAAGGGGCAACACTCTCTATCTCGGTCTCGGGGAGCCCCGGTGCCAAATTCGAAACGTCCAGCGATTGCGCCCACAGGAAAGCTGCCAGCACCGAAAGCTGTAGCTGGTTTTCACTGTCCCCTGGAACTGCATTCGCTGCCGCACAGACATTCGCGCTCTGCAAAAGCTGTGGTTCGTAACGGGGCAACATTCTGTATCTCGCTCTCCGGGAGCCCAGGTGCTAAATCGAAATGTCCAGCGCTTGCGCCCACACGAAAGCTGCCAGCACCGAAAGCTGTAGCTGGTTTTCACTGTCCCGTGGAAATGCATTCGCTGCCGCACAGACATTCGTGCTCTGTAATAGCTTTGCTTGGTAAAGGGGCAACACTCTGTATCACGCTCTCCTGGAGCCCCGGTACGAAATTCGAAATGTCCAGCGATTGCGCCCACAAGAAAGCTGCCAGCAACGAAAGCAGTAGCTGCTTTTCACTGTTCCCTGGAACTGCATTCGCTGCCGCACAGACATTCGCGCTCTGCAAAAGCTGTGGTTCGTAACGGGGCAACATTCTGTATTTCGCTCTCCGGGAGCCCAGGTGCTAAATTCGAAACGTCCAGCGATTGCGCCCACACGAAAGCTGTCAGCACCGAAAGCTGTAGCTGGTTTTCACTGTCCCCTGGAACTGCATTCGCTGCCGCACAGACATTCGTGCTCTGTAATAGCTTTGCTTGGTAAAGGGGCAACACTCTCTATCTCACTCTCCCGGAGCCCAGGTGCCAAATTCGAAACGTCCAGCGATTGCGCCCACAGGAAAGCTGCCAGCACCGAAAGCTGTAGCTGGTTTTCACTGTTCCCTGGAACTGCATTCGCTGCCGCACAGACATTCGCGCTCTGCAAAAGCTGTGGTTCGTAACGGGGCAACATTCTGTATCTCGCTCTCCGGGAGCCCAGGTGCTAAATCGAAATGTCCAGCGCTTGCGCCCACACGAAAGCTGCCAGCACCGAAAGCTGTAGCTGGTTTCTACTGTCCCTTGGAACTGCATTCGCTGCCGCACAGACATTCGCGCTCTGTAATAGCTTTGCTTGGTAAAGGGGCAACACTCTCTATGTCACTCTCCGAGAACCCCGGTGCTAAAGTTGAAACGTCCACCGATTGCTCCCACACGAAAGCTGCCAGCACCGAAAGCTGTAGCTGGTTTTCACTGTCCCCTGGAACTGCATTCGCTGCCGCACAGACATTCGTGCTCTGTAATAGCTTTGCTTGGTAAAGGGGCAACACTCTGTATCACGCTCTCCTGGAGCCCCGGACAAAATTCGAAATGTCCAGCGATTGCGCCCACAAGAAAGCTGCCAGCACCGAAAGCTGTAGCTGGTTTTCACTGTTCCCTGGAACTGCATTCGCTGCCGCACAGACATTCGCGCTCTGCAAAAGCTGTGGTTCGTAACGGGGCAACATTCTGTATCTCGCTCTCCCGGAGCCCGGGTGCCAAATTCGAAACGTCCAGCTATTGCTCCCACAGGAAAGCTGCCAGCACCGAAAGCTGTAGCTGGTTTTCACTGTCCCCTGGAACTGCATTCGCTGCCGCACAGACATTCCTGTTCTCTAATAGCTTTGCTTGGTAAAGGGGCAACACTCTGTATCACGCTCTCCTGGAGCCCCGGACGAAATTCGAAATGTCCAGCGATTGCGCCCACACGAAAGCTGCCAGCACCGAAAGCTGTAGCTGGTTTTCACTGTTCCCTGGAACTGCATTCGCTGCCGCACAGACATTCGCGCTCTGCAAAAGCTGTGGTTCGTAACGGGGCAACATTCTATATCTCGCTCTCCGGGAGCCCAGGTGCTAAATCGAAATGTCCAGCGCTTGCGCCCACACGAAAGCTGCCAGCACCGAAAGCTGTAGCTGGTTTCTACTGTCCCTTGGAACTGCATTCGCTGCTGCAGAGACATTCGTGTTCTGTAATAGCTTTGCTTGGTAAAGGGGCAACACTCTCTATGTCACTCTCCGAGAACCCCGGTGCTAAAGTTGAAACGTCCACCGATTGCTCCCACACGAAAGCTGCCAGCACCGAAAGCTGTAGCTGGTTTTCACTGTCCCCTGGAACTGCATTCGCTGCCGCACAGACATTCCTGTTCTCTAATAGCTTTGCTTGGTAAAGGGGCAACACTCTGTATCACGCTCTCCTGGAGCCCCGGTGCCAAATTCGAAATGTCCAGCGATTGCGCCCACACGAAAGCTGCCAGCACCGAAAGCTGTAGCTGGTTTTCACTGTCCCCTGGAACTGCATTCGCTGCCGCACAGACATTCGCGCTCTGCAAAAGCTGTGGTTCGTAACGGGGCAACATTCTGTATCTCGCTCTATGGTAGCCCAGGTGCTAAATCGAAATGTCCAGCGCTTGCGCCCACACGAAAGCTGCCAGCACCGAAAGCTGTAGCTGGTTTTCACTGTCCCGTGGAACTGCATTCGCTGCCGCACAGACATTCGTGCTCTGTAATAGCTTTGCTTGGTAAAGGGGCAACACTCTGTATCACGCTCTCCTGGAGCCCCGGACAAAATTCGAAATGTCCAGCGATTGCGCCCACAAGAAAGCTGCCAGCATGGAAAGCAGTAGCTGCTTTTCACTGTTCCCTGGAACTGCATTCGCTGCCGCACAGACATTCGCGCTCTGCAAAAGCTGTGGTTCGTAACGGGGCAACATTCTGTATCTCGCTCTCCCGGAGCCCAGGTGCTAAATTGAGACGTCCAGCGCTTGCGCCCACACGAAAGCTGCCAGCACCGAAAGCTGTAGCTGGTTTTCACTGTCCCCTGGAACTGCATTCGCTGCCGCACAGACATTCGTGCTCTGTAATGGCTTTGCTTGGTAAAGGGGCAACACTCTGTATCTCACTCTCCCGGAGCACGGGTGCCAAATTCGAAACGTCCAGCGATTGCACCCACAGGAAAGCTGCCAGCACCGAAAGCAGTAGCTGGTTTTCACTGTCCCCTGGAACTGCATTCGCTGCCGCACAGACATTCGCGCTCTGCAAAAGCTGTGGTTCGTAACGGGGCAACATTCTGTATCTCGCTCTCCGGGAGCCCAGGTGCTAAAGTCGAATGGTCCAGCGCTTGCGCCCACACGAAAGCTGCCAGCACCGAAAGCTGTAGCTGGTTTCTACTGTCCCTTGGAACTGCATTCGCTGCTGAAGAGACATTCCTGTTCTGTAATAGCTTTGCTTGGTAAAGGGGCAACACTCTCTATCTCACTCTCCGAGAACCCCGGTGCTAAAGTTGAAACGTCCACCGATTGCTCCCACACGAAAGCTGCCAGCACCGGAAGCTGTAGCTGGTTTTCACTGTCCCCTGGAACTGCATTCGCTGCCGCACAGACATTCGTGCTCTGTAATAGCTTTGCTTGGTAAAGGGGCAACACTCTGTATCACGCTCTCCTGGAGCCCCGGACAAAATTCGAAATGTCCAGCGATTGCGCCCACAAGAAAGCTGCCAGCACCGAAAGCAGTAGCTGGTTTTCACTGTTCCCTGGAACTGCATTCGCTGCCGCACAGACATTCGCGCTCTGCAAAAGCTGTGGTTCGTAACGGGGCAACATTCTGTATCTCGCTCTCCCGGAGCCCGGGTGCCAAATTCGAAACGTCCAGCTATTGCACCCACAGGAAAGCTGCCAGCACCGAAAGCAGTAGCTGGTTTTCACTGTCCCGTGGAAATGCATTCGCTGCCGCACAGACATTCGTGCTCTGCAAAAGCTGTGGTTCGTAACGGGGCAACATTCTGTATCTCGCTCTCCCGGAGCCCAGGTGCCAAATTCGAAACGTCCAGCTATTGCTCCCACAGGAAAGCTGCCAGCACCGAAAGCTGTAGCTGGTTTTCACTGTCCCCTGGAACTGCATTCGCTGCCGCACAGACATTCCTGTTCTGTAATAGCTTTGCTTGGTAAAGGGGCAACACTCTGTATCTCGCTCTCCCGGAGCCCCGGTACGAAATTCGAAATGTCCAGCGATTGCGCCCACACGAAAGCTGCCAGCACCGAAAGCTGTAGCTGGTTTTCACTGTCCCCTGGAACTGCATTCGCTGCCGCACAGACATTCGCGCTCTGCAAAAGCTGTGGTTCGTAACGGGGCAACATTCTGTATCTCGCTCTATGGTAGCCCAGGTGCTAAATCGAAATGTCCAGCGATTGCGCCCACAGGAAAGCTGCCAGCACCGAAAGCTGTAGCTGGTTTTCACTGTCCCCTGGAACTGCATTCGCTGCCGCACAGACATTCGTGCTCTGTAATAGCTTTGCTTGGTAAAGGGGCAACACTCTGTATCACGCTCTCCTGGAGCCCCGGACAAAATTCGAAATGTCCAGCGATTGCGCCCACAAGAAAGCTGCCAGCACCGAAAGCAGTAGCTGGTTTTCACTGTTCCCTGGAACTGCATTCGCTGCCGCACAGACATTCGCGCTCTGCAAAAGCTGTGGTTCGTAACGGGGCAACATTCTGTATCTCGCTCTCCGGGAGCCCAGGTGCTAAATTCGAAACGTCCAGCGATTGCGCCCACAGGAAAGCTGCCAGCACCGAAAGCTGTAGCTGGTTTTCACTGTCCCCTGGAACTGCATTCGCTGCCGCACAGACATTCGTGCTCTGTAATAGCTTTGCTTGGTAAAGGGGCAACACTCTGTATCTCCCTCTCCCGGAGCCCGGGTGCCAAATTCGAAACGTCCAGCGATTGCGCCCACAGGAAAGCTGCCAGCACCGAAAGCTGTAGCTGGTTTTCACTGTTCCCTGGAACTGCATTCGCTGCCGCACAGACATTCGCGCTCTGCAAAAGCTGTGGTTCGTAACGGGGCAACACTCTCTATCTACTCTGCGGGAGCCCAGGTGCTAAATTCGAAATGTCCAGCGCTTGCGCCCACACGAAAGCTGCCAGCACCGAAAGCTGTAGCTGGTTTTCACTGTCCCTTGGAACTGCATTCGCTGCCGCACAGACATTCCTGTTCTCTAATAGCTTTGCTTGGTAAAGGGGCAACACTCTGTATCTCACTCTCGGGAACCCCGGTGCTAAAGTTGAAACGTCCAGCGATTGCTCCCACACGAAAGCTGCCAGCACCGAAAGCTGTAGCTGGTTTTCACTGTCCCCTGGAACTGCATTCGCTGCCGCACAGACATTCCTGTTCTCTAATAGCTTTGCTTGGTAAAGGGGCAACGCTCTGTATCACGCTCTCCTGGAGCCCCGGACAAAATTCGAAATGTCCAGCGATTGCGCCCACAAGAAAGCTGCCAGCACCGAATGCTGTAGCTGGTTTTCACTGTTCCCTGGAACTGCATTTGCTGCCGCACAGACATTCGCGCTCTGCAAAAGCTGTGGTTCGTAACGGGGCAACATTCTGTATCTCGCTCTCCCGGAGCCCGGGTGCCAAATTCGAAACGTCCAGCTATTGCTCCCACAGGAAAGCTGCCAGCACCGAAAGCTGTAGCTGGTTTTCACTGTCCCTTGGAACTGCATTCGCTGCCGCACAGACATTCCTGTTCTCTAATAGCTTTGCTTGGTAAAGGGGCAACACTCTGTATCACGCTCTCCTGGAGCCCGGGTGCCAAATTCGAAATGTCCAGCGATTGCGCCCACAGGAAAGCTGCCAGCACCGAAAGCTGTAGCTGGTTTTCACTGTTCCCTGGAACTGCATTCGCTGCCGCACAGACATTCGCGCTCTGCAAAAGCTGTGGTTCGTAACGGGGCAACATTCTATATCTCGCTCTCCGGGAGCCCAGGTGCTAAATCGAAATGTCCAGCGCTTGCGCCCACACGAAAGCTGCCAGCACCGAAAGCTGTAGCTGGTTTCTACTGTCCCTTGGAACTGCATTCGCTGCTGCACAGACATTCGTGTTCTGTAATAGCTTTGCTTGGTAAAGGGGCAACACTCTCTATCTCACTCTCCGAGAACCCCGGTGCTAAAGTTGAAACGTCCAGCGATTGCTCCCACACGAAAGCTGCCAGCACCGAAAGCTGTAGCTGGTTTTCACTGTCCCCTGGAACTGCATTCGCTGCCGCACAGACATTCCTGTTCTCTAATAGCTTTGCTTGGTAAAGGGGCAACACTCTGTATCACGCTCTCCTGGAGCCCGGGTGCCAAATTCGAAATGTCCAGCGATTGCGCCCACACGAAAGCTGCCAGCACCGAAAGCTGTAGCTGGTTTTCACTGTCCCCTGGAACTGCATTCGCTGCCGCACAGACATTCGCGCTCTGCAAAAGCTGTGGTTCGTAACGGGGCAACATTCTGTATCTCGCTCTCCGGGAGCCCAGGTGCTAAATTCGAAATGTCCAGCGCTTGCGCCCACAGGAAAGCTGCCAGCACCGAAAGCTGTAGCTGGTTTTCACTGTCCCCTGGAACTGCATTCGCTGCCGCACAGACATTCGTGCTCTGTAATAGCTTTGCTTGGTAAAGGGGCAACACTCTGTATCACGCTCTCCTGGAGCCCCGGACAAAATTCGAAATGTCCAGCGATTGCGCCCACAAGAAAGCTGCCAGCACCGAAAGCAGTAGCTGGTTTTCACTGTTCCCTGGAACTGCATTCGCTGCCGCACAGACATTCGCGCTCTGCAAAAGCTGTGGTTCGTAACGGGGCAACATTCTGTATTTCGCTCTCCGGGAGCCCAGGTGCTAAATTCGAAACGTCCAGCGATTGCGCCCACACGAAAGCTGCCAGCACCGAAAGCTGTAGCTGGTTTTCACTGTCCCCTGGAACTGCATTCGCTGCCGCACAGACATTCGTGTTCTGTAATAGCTTTGCTTGGTAAAGGGGCAACACTCTGTATCTCACTCTCCCGGAGCCCGGGTGCCAAATTCGAAACGTCCAGCGATTGCGCCCACAGGAAAGCTGCCAGCACCGAAAGCTGTAGCTGGTTTTCACTGTTCCCTGGAACTGCATTCGCTGCCGCACAGACATTCGCGCTCTGCAAAAGCTGTGGTTCGTAACGGGGCAACATTCTGTATCTCGCTCTCCGGGAGCCCAGGTGCTAAATCGAAATGTCCAGCGCTTGCGCCCACACGAAAGCTGCCAGCACCGAAAGCTGTAGCTGGTTTCTACTGTCCCTTGGAACTGCATTCGCTGCTGCAGAGACATTCCTGTTCTGTAATAGCTTTGCTTGGTAAAGGGGCAACACTCTGTATCTCACTCTCCGAGAACCCCGGTGCTAAAGTTGAAACGTCCAGCGATTGCTCCCACACGAAAGCTGCCAGCACCGAAAGCTGTAGCTGGTTTTCACTGTCCCCTGGAACTGCATTCGCTGCCGCACAGACATTCGTGCTCTGTAATAGCTTTGCTTGGTAAAGGGGCAACACTCTGTATCACGCTCTCCTGGAGCCCCGGACGAAATTCGAAATGTCCAGCGATTGCGCCCACAAGAAAGCTGCCAGCACCGAAAGCAGTAGCTGGTTTTCACTGTTCCCTGGAACTGCATTCGCTGCCGCACAGACATTCGCGCTCTGCAAAAGCTGTGGTTCGTAACGGGGCAACATTCTGTATCTCGCTCTCCCGGAGCCCGGGTGCCAAATTCGAAACGTCCAGCGATTGCGCCCACAGGAAAGCTGCCAGCACCGAAAGCTGTAGCTGGTTTTCACTGTCCCTTGGAACTGCATTCGCTGCCGCACAGACATTTGTGCTCTGTAATAGCTTTGCTTGGTAAAGGGGCAACACTCTCTATCTCGCTCTCGGGGAGCCCCGGTGCCAAATTCGAAACGTCCAGCGATTGCGCCCACAGGAAAGCTGCCAGCACCGAAAGCTGTAGCTGGTTTTCACTGTTCCCTGGAACTGCATTCGCTGCCGCACAGACATTCGCGCTCTGCAAAAGCTGTGGTTCGTAACGGGGCAACATTCTGTATCTCGCTCTCCCGGAGCCCAGGTGCTAAATTCTAAACGTCCAGCGATTGCGCCCACACGAAAGCTGCCAGCACCGAAAGCTGTAGCTGGTTTTCACTGTCCCTTGGAACTGCATTCGCTGCCGCACAGACATTCGTGTTCTGTAATAGCTTTGCTTGGTAAAGGGGCAACACTCTGTATCTCACTCTCCGGGAGCCCAGGTGCTAAATTCGAAACGTCCAGCGATTGCTCCCACACGAAAGCTGCCAGCACCGAAAGCTGTAGCTGGTTTTCACTGTCCCCTGGAACTGCATTCGCTGCCGCACAGACATTCCTGTTCTCTAATAGCTTTGCTTGGTAAAGGGGCAACACTCTGTATCTCGCTCTCCCGGAGCCCGAGTGCCAAATTCGAAATGTCCAGCGATTGCGCCCACACGAAAGCTGCCAGCACCGAAAGCTGTAGCTGGTTTTCACTGTCCCCTGGAACTGCATTCGCTGCCGCACAGACATTCGCGCTCTGCAAAAGCTGTGGTTCGTAACGGGGCAACATTCTGTATCTCGCTCTCCGGGAGCCCAGGTGCTAAATCGAAATGTCCAGCGCTTGCGCCCACAGGAAAGCTGCCAGCACCGAAAGCTGTAGCTGGTTTTCACTGTCCCCTGGAACTGCATTCGCTGCCGCACAGACATTCCTGTTCTCTAATAGCTTTGCTTGGTAAAGGGGCAACACTCTGTATCACGCTCTCCTGGAGCCCCGGACAAAATTCGAAATGTCCAGCGATTGCGCCCACAAGAAAGCTGCCAGCACCGAAAGCTGTAGCTGGTTTTCACTGTTCCCTGGAACTGCATTCGCTGCCGCACAGACATTCGCGCTCTGCAAAAGCTGTGGTTCGTAACGGGGCAACATTCTGTATCTCGCTCTCCCGGAGCCCAG
>NW_027328459.1:0-32000 GCF_034638445.1 Ciconia boyciana
CGCCAGCCTGTATTGAAACTGAGGATTGCCGCGACCCAGGTGTAGGACCCTGCACTTGGTCTTGCTGAACCTCATGAGGTTCACACAGCCCCACTTCTCCAGCTTGTCCAGGTCCCTCTGCATGTCCTCCCGTCCTTCTGGCGTGTCAACTGCACCACTCAGCTTGGTGTCATCCGCCAACTTGCCGAGGGTGCACTCGATCTGGCTGTCAATGCCATTGATGCAAATATTGAACAGCCCTGGTCCCAGTACGGCTCAAAGTGGATTCGGGAGACAGATAACGCCACCATAGCCAAGGGCTAACCTGAGCAATGTGCCCACCTAACCACAGTGCTGGTCAATGTCCGACTCAAGTGTTGGAGCAGAGACAGGACCAGACTGCTGAGGCTGGAGGCACCTCTGGGCTCCATCGGGTCCAACCTCCAGAGCTGGTGGCCCAGGACCATGTCCAGGTGGTTTTGAGTGCCTCCAAGGACGGAGACTCCACCACCTCCCTGGGCAACCTGGGCCAGGGCTGGGCCACCCTGCCAGTGAAAAGTGTTTCCTGCTGTGCAGAGGGACCCTCCTGTGTTCCAGCGTGTGCCCATGGGCTCTGGTCCTGGCACTGGGCACCACGGGGAAGAGCCTGGCTCCGTCCTCTTGGGCACCCTCCCTGCAGGTATGGATGAGATCCCACGGATGAGATGCCCCTGAGCCCTCTCTTCCCCACGCTGAACAGCCCCAGCCCTCCCAGTTGGGGGTCCCCTCCCTCCACCTGCTGGCCACGCTCCTCCTCATGCAGCCGCGGGCACCCTTGGCCACCTTGGCTCGTGGTCAACTTGGTGCCCCCAGGACCGCCTCTGCCAAGCTGCTTTCCAGCCGCTGGCCCCAGCCTGCGCTGGTGCCTGGGCTTGTTCCTCCCCAGGGGCAGGACTTTGCACTTGTTGAACTTCACCAGGTTCCTGCTGCCCCATTTCTCCAGCCCACCCAGGTCCCCAGACACCAGCACAGCCACTGGGGGACCAGACACCCCCACTCCCCCAGATTTCTGGGTGCCAGCTGTACCCTGTGCCAGCCGGTCCCCATAGGGATTGGGCACTGAGTGGGTCGCACCCCAGCCACAGGATGGGTAGATGAAGCCCAGCACCAAAGACAGAGAAAACATTTAATTTTTAACATTTCAGGTGGAGGGGTGCCCCAGGGGGTTCCCAGCCCCGCGACCCCATCCGCTCAGTGGTAGGGGAACCCGTTGGACTTGTGGGACCAGCACTGCCACCATGGGGGCTTGCAGACGTGGCGGGGCCGGCAGCGGCGTCTCCACCAGGTCTTGAGGCAGCGCCAGATCCGAGTGCAGCCCTCACACAGGCACCGTCCTGCCCTGCACGGCCCGGGGCCGCCTGGCCACCAGCCCTGCCCGTGGGCAGCCGCGGCCGTGGGCTGGGCTCTGCCGGGGTGCTCCTGCCCAGAGCAGTGGGGCTGCTCCTGCCAGGGTCCATGGAGCTGCTTCTTTCTGCCTCCATTGCGCTGTTCCTCTTCACCTCCATCGGGCTCCTCCGCCCCAGCCCCACGGGGCTGCTTCTCTCCGGCTCCATGGGGCTGCTCCTCTTCACTTGCGTTGCGCTTCTCCTGCCCAGGTCCTCAGGGCTGCTCCTGCCCGACACTGTGGGACGGCTGCTGCCTGTCGCAGTGGGGCTGCTCTTCTCCATCTCCAGGGAGCTGATTTTGTCTGCTCCCGTGTCCTTCTCCTTGACAATGTCCACATCCGCCCTGGCAGCTCCACGCCAAGGCACTGGGGACACACTCTGTCCCCCAGCTGCCCCTGCACCTCCATCCTGGTGGGGGAGGGAGAGTTCCCCGGGAGGGTCCCACTGCAGGGCCCTGCCGCCCCCACCACTGGGCCAGCACCGCCTGCAGACGCTCACATTGCTGCTCATGCATCGCCTGGGTGGCCCGGAGGACGCGGATGAGCTCGAGGACGAGCTCCCCCTTGACCATGGCCATGGCTGGGGACTGCCGGGGTTGGCTCCATGTCCACGGGGCTCTGCATCCTGTCCCCGTGGTCGCCAGAGACCCGGTCCTGCTCTGTCCCTGCTGGCAGCTCCAGTGGGGTGTTGTGGCCAAGGACTGGCTCTGGGTCCGCCACCGGCCCCTTCTCAGCCTTGGGGGACCGAGGGGGTCCCGAGCGGGTGAGCGCTGCCAGCTCCGCCATCGCACCAGGCCAAGGCTCCGGGAAGGAGTAAAGGGAGCTCACGGAAGATGAGGCCAGGGAGCCCAGGGAGTCCATGGAGGCCAGCGGGGCCCGCGGGGACAGGCGCTCCCTGCTCAACACCTCTGTGCTCGCCCTGCAGAGGAGAAGAGGGAAGAGACCCCGCTGCACCCCGGCCCCTCCAGTGGGACCCATGGGCAGCACCCCGTCCTCGGCTGGCAGGCAGGGCTGCCCAGCACAGGCAGGGTCAAGGCACGAGGTGAGGGTCTGGTGCAGGATTTGGGGGTCTCCCCCGGCACTCACCACATCTCCAGGGTCCGCCTGGGCTTCTCTACTCCTCCATCTGCTGGCGAAGAACCTGCTGAGGGAGGAGACGCAGTGAGCGCCCAGCAGCCCCCAGCACAGCCCCGGGTCAGGGCTCCGGTCGGGTGCTGGCCTTTTGCAGGGCGCTCGGTGCCGGGGCCACTCACCACTCTGCTCCTCCGGCCGGGCTCTCGCCATCCTCGTCCGAAGCTTCGACTTCTTCCACCATTTCTGCAGGATCCCCAGGAGCTGGGTGAGATGGGAGCAGCTCCCAGCCCCGTGCCGCAGCCCCCCATGACACTCCACGCCACGCCACACCACGCAACACAACGCCATGCCACACCGTGCCAACTAATGCCACCCCACACCACCCCACGCTGCACCACTCCACCCCACCACACTCCACGCCGCGGTGCAGTGCGGTGCAGTGCGGTGTGGTCCAGCAGTCACCTACCCTGAGCCGCTTGGCCCGCAGTATGGCAGAGACCAGGCTGAGCTGCAGCACCAGCATCAGGAGCGGGAGCAGCTGAGCCGGGCTTGGGATGTTGGAGTGCCCCATGGCAGCGGCTGTGGTGCAGCTGCGGCACTCCGGGTCACCAGCAGAGGCCCGCCGTGCGGATCCCCAGGGACCTCGTGGGTCGGCAGTGAGGGGACCCCAACACTGCTGGTGTGGCAGAGGCTGAGGCTGCAGTCTGCCGAGATGAGGCCAGACTGCGGTGCCCACTGCCTGCTGCCTGCTCCCGCAGGGCCCCGCACCCTCATTTATAGTAGGGCAGGCAGGCACGCCCCCCTTTGTGACACCGTGGGGCAGGCGGGGACCCCCTTTGTGACCCCGTGGGGCAGGCAGGGACCCCCATTGTGACACCCAGTGGCCTCCCACGCCCTTCCCTGCCTGGTACGGGCGGACGCGAGGGGCTCAGGAGTGCCTGGGATGTCCCCCTGGAAATCAGGGGTGGCAGCTGCTGGAAGCCCATGGTCTGCAGGACGGGGGAGCCTGGGGTTTGTTGTAGTCCTCACTTTAGCATTAGTATCAAGGCTCGCTGAAGCCTTAGGCCCCAAGAACTGTCACCTAGATCCGCCGACCGTGCAGTGAACTTTTACTTGTCTACATGAAGGAAGGCCCCTGAAACCGGTGCAAACCAGAAAGATAAGGAGGCTTCAACCTCAGCAGAAGCTGCGATCTTAGAGATAAGAGAAGAATCGACCCGCCTAGAGACAAGGAAAGGGCCCAATGAAGAACGGGAAGACCCCAGACCCTGATAGTACTATTGGTCCGAACTGTCTCCTGAGGGGAGAAGAATTTAGACTGTAAGGGTCTAATTACCCAGGGATTTCTTTGTTCTGGGTCCCTCTCCAGTGCCACCCACCCGGCTTGAGCTGTTTTCTCCGCTGTATCAATAAATTAGTCTGGCGTACGTTGTATCGGAGACTCTGCTTCGGGAAGCCTTGGGTCGAGCCAGAGGGGAGAGGAAGCGCCCGAGAGTGAGTGTGTGTGTGAGCGAGGAGTCGAAAGGGGCACTCGTCAGCTCCGTGGAGCTGCCGCTGCGAAGGGACTCCGGTCCCAGCAGTTAAAGTCTCGGGTGGTGAGTGTGCGACTCCTGAACGGTGTGTGAGTGCTCGGGCAGCGGCTTCTCCTTTAGCACTCTGGCCCTGCAGCTCTGCTCCCAAGCCTCACCCCACGGTCATGGTGGCCTTGAGGGGTGGCGGGTCCTCGTGGGGGATCACCAGTGGGACAGGTCCCAGCACAGGCATGGGGTGGGTGCCTGCAGCGTTTGGGGCTCAGCCCCTCCAGCCGTGCTCAGGGACAGGACCGAGGACATGGTGGGGCTGGTGGTGGGAAGGGGCCTCTGACCCGCCCGGGGCCCTGAGCTGCCTCTGCCCGGGGAGGGAGGCACCCGCTCGGTGTTGGGGCAGAGACAGGACCAGACTGCTGAGGCTGGAGGCACCTCTGGGCTCCATCGGGTCCAACCTCCAGAGCTGGTGGCCCAGGACCATGTCCAGGTGGTTTTGAGTGCCTCCAAGGACGGAGACTCCACCACCTCCCTGGGCAACCTGGGCCAGGGCTGGGCCACCCTGCCAGTGAAAAGTGTTTCCTGCTGTGCAGAGGGACCCTCCTGTGTTCCAGCGTGTGCCCATGGGCTCTGGTCCTGGCACTGGGCACCACGGGGAAGAGCCTGGCTCCGTCCTCTTGGGCACCCTCCCTGCAGGTATGGATGAGATCCCACGGATGAGATGCCCCTGAGCCCTCTCTTCCCCACGCTGAACAGCCCCAGCCCTCCCAGTTGAGGATCCCCTCCCTCCACCTGCTGGCCACGCTCCTCCTCATGCAGCCGCGGACACCCTTGGCCACCTTGGCTCGTGGTCAACTTGGTGCCCCCCAGGACCTCCTCTGCCAAGCTGCTTTCCAGCCGCTGGCCCCAGCCTGCGCTGGTGCCTGGGCTTGTTCCTCCCCAGGGGCAGGACTTTGCACTTGTTGAACTTCACCAGGTTCCTGCTGCCCCATTTCTCCAGCCCACCCAGGTCCCCAGACACCAGCACAGCCACTGGGGGACCAGACACCCCCACTCCCCCCAGATTTCTGGGTGCCAGCTGTACCCTGTGCCAGCCGGTCCCCATAGGGATTGGGCACTGAGTGGGTCGCACCCCAGCCACAGGATGGGTAGATGAAGCCCAGCACCAAAGACAGAGAAAACATTTAATTTTTAACATTTCAGGTGGAGGGGTGCCCCAGGGGGGTTCCCAGCCCCGCGACCCCATCCGCTCAGTGGTAGGGGAACCCGTTGGACTTGTGGGACCAGCACTGCCACCATGGGGGCTTGCAGACGTGGCGGGGCCGGCAGCGGCGTCTCCACCAGGTCTTGAGGCAGCGCCAGATCCGAGTGCAGCCCTCACACAGGCACCGTCCTGCCCTGCACGGCCCCGGGGCCGCCTGGCCACCAGCCCTGCCCGTGGGCAGCCGCGGCCGTGGGCTGGGCTCTGCCGGGGTGCTCCTGCCCAGAGCAGTGGGGCTGCTCCTGCCAGGGTCCATGGAGCTGCTTCTTTCTGCCTCCATTGCGCTGTTCCTCTTCACCTCCATCGGGCTCCTCCGCCCCAGCCCCACGGGGCTGCTTCTCTCCGGCTCCATGGGGCTGCTCCTCTTCACTTGCGTTGCGCTTCTCCTGCCCAGGTCCTCAGGGCTGCTCCTGCCCGACACTGTGGGACGGCTGCTGCCTGTCGCAGTGGGGCTGCTCTTCTCCATCTCCAGGGAGCTGATTTTGTCTGCTCCCGTGTCCTTCTCCTTGACAATGTCCACATCCGCCCCTGGCAGCTCCACGCCAAGGCACTGGGGACACACTCTGTCCCCCAGCTGCCCCTGCACCTCCATCCTGGTGGGGGGGAGGGAGAGTTCCCCGGGGGGGTCCCACTGCAGGGCCCTGCCGCCCCCCACCACTGGGCCAGCACCGCCTGCAGACGCTCACATTGCTGCTCATGCATCGCCTGGGTGGCCCGGAGGACGCGGATGAGCTCGAGGACGAGCTCCCCCTTGACCATGGCCATGGCTGGGGGACTGCCGGGGGTTGGCTCCATGTCCACGGGGCTCTGCATCCTGTCCCCGTGGTCGCCAGAGACCCGGTCCTGCTCTGTCCCTGCTGGCAGCTCCAGTGGGGTGTTGTGGCCAAGGACTGGCTCTGGGTCCGCCACCGGCCCCTTCTCAGCCTTGGGGGACCGAGGGGGTCCCGAGCGGGTGAGCGCTGCCAGCTCCGCCATCGCACCAGGCCAAGGCTCCGGGAAGGAGTAAAGGGAGCTCACGGAAGATGAGGCCAGGGAGCCCAGGGAGTCCATGGAGGCCAGCGGGGCCCGCGGGGACAGGCGCTCCCTGCTCAACACCTCTGTGCTCGCCCTGCAGAGGAGAAGAGGGAAGAGACCCCGCTGCACCCCGGCCCCTCCAGTGGGACCCATGGGCAGCACCCCGTCCTCGGCTGGCAGGCAGGGCTGCCCAGCACAGGCAGGGTCAAGGCACGAGGTGAGGGTCTGGTGCAGGATTTGGGGGTCTCCCCCGGCACTCACCACATCTCCAGGGTCCGCCTGGGCTTCTCTACTCCTCCATCTGCTGGCGAAGAACCTGCTGAGGGAGGAGACGCAGTGAGCGCCCAGCAGCCCCCAGCACAGCCCCGGGTCAGGGCTCCGGTCGGGTGCTGGCCTTTTGCAGGGCGCTCGGTGCCGGGGCCACTCACCACTCTGCTCCTCCGGCCGGGCTCTCGCCATCCTCGTCCGAAGCTTCGACTTCTTCCACCATTTCTGCAGGATCCCCAGGAGCTGGGTGAGATGGGAGCAGCTCCCAGCCCCGTGCCGCAGCCCCCCATGACACTCCACTCCACGCCACGCCACACCACGCAACACAACGCCATGCCACACCGTGCCAACTAATGCCACCCCACACCACCCCACGCTGCACCACTCCACCCCACCACACTCCACGCCGCGGTGCAGTGCGGTGCAGTGCGGTGTGGTCCAGCAGTCACCTACCCTGAGCCGCTTGGCCCGCAGTATGGCAGAGACCAGGCTGAGCTGCAGCACCAGCATCAGGAGCGGGAGCAGCTGAGCCGGGCTTGGGATGTTGGAGTGCCCCATGGCAGCGGCTGTGGTGCAGCTGCGGCACTCCGGGTCACCAGCAGAGGCCCGCCGTGCGGATCCCCAGGGACCTCGTGGGTCGGCAGTGAGGGGACCCCAACACTGCTGGTGTGGCAGAGGCTGAGGCTGCAGTCTGCCGAGATGAGGCCAGACTGCGGTGCCCACTGCCTGCTGCCTGCTCCCGCAGGGCCCCCGCACCCTCATTTATAGTAGGGCAGGCAGGCACGCCCCCCTTTGTGACACCGTGGGGCAGGCGGGGACCCCCTTTGTGACACCGTGGGGCAGGCAGGGACCCCCATTGTGACACCCAGTGGCCTCCCACGCCCTTCCCTGCCTGGTACGGGCGGACGCGAGGGGCTCAGGAGGGCCTGGGATGTCCCCCTGGAAATCAGGGGTGGCAGCTGCTGGAAGCCCATGGTCTGCAGGACGGGGGAGCCTGGGGTTTGTTGTAGTCCTCACTTTAGCATTAGTATCAAGGCTCGCTGAAGCCTTAGGCCCCAAGAACTGTCACCTAGATCCGCCGACCGTGCAGTGAACTTTTACTTGGCTACATGAAGGAAGGCCCCTGAAACCGGTGCAAACCAGAAAGATAAGGAGGCTTCAACCTCAGCAGAAGCTGCGATCTTAGAGATAAGAGAAGAATCGACCCGCCTAGAGACAAGGAAAGGGCCCAATGAAGAACGGGAAGACCCCAGACCCTGATAGTACTATTGGTCCGAACTGTCTCCTGAGGGGAGAAGAATTTAGACTGTAAGGGTCTAATTACCCAGGGATTTCTTTGTTCTGGGTCCCTCTCCAGTGCCACCCACCCGGCTTGAGCTGTTTTCTCCGCTGTATCAATAAATTAGTCTGGCGTACGTTGTATCGGAGACTCTGCTTCGGGAAGCCTTGGGTCGAGCCAGAGGGGAGAGGAAGCGCCCGAGTGAGTGTGTGTGTGAGCGAGGAGTCGAAGGGGCACTCGTCAGCTCCGTGGAGCTGCCGCTGCGAAGGGACTCCGGTCCCAGCAGTTAAAGTCTCGGGTGGTGAGTGTGCGACTCCTGAACGGTGTGTGAGTGCTCGGGCAGCGGCTTCTCCTTTAGCACTCTGGCCCTGCAGCTCTGCTCCCAAGCCTCACCCCACGGTCATGGTGGCCTTGAGGGGGTGGCGGGTCCTCGTGGGGGATCACCAGTGGGACAGGTCCCAGCACAGGCATGGGGTGGGTGCCTGCAGCGTTTGGGGGCTCAGCCCCTCCAGCCGTGCTCAGGGACAGGACCGAGGACATGGTGGGGCTGGTGGTGGGAAGGGGCCTCTGACCCGCCCGGGGCCCCTGAGCTGCCTCTGCCCGGGGAGGGAGGCACCCGCTCGGTGTTGGGGCAGAGACAGGACCAGACTGCTGAGGCTGGAGGCACCTCTGGGCTCCATCGGGTCCAACCTCCAGAGCTGGTGGCCCAGGACCATGTCCAGGTGGTTTTGAGTGCCTCCAAGGACGGAGACTCCACCACCTCCCTGGGCAACCTGGGCCAGGGCTGGGCCACCCTGCCAGTGAAAAGTGTTTCCTGCTGTGCAGAGGGACCCTCCTGTGTTCCAGCGTGTGCCCATGGGCTCTGGTCCTGGCACTGGGCACCACGGGGAAGAGCCTGGCTCCGTCCTCTTGGCACCCTCCCTGCAGGTATGGATGAGATCCCACGGATGAGATGCCCCTGAGCCCTCTCTTCCCCACGCTGAACAGCCCCAGCCCTCCCAGTTGAGGATCCCCTCCCTCCACCTGCTGGCCACGCTCCTCCTCATGCAGCCGCGGACACCCTTGGCCACCTTGGCTCGTGGTCAACTTGGTGCCCCCAGGACCTCCTCTGCCAAGCTGCTTTCCAGCCGCTGGCCCCAGCCTGCGCTGGTGCCTGGGCTTGTTCCTCCCCAGGGGCAGGACTTTGCACTTGTTGAACTTCACCAGGTTCCTGCTGCCCCATTTCTCCAGCCCACCCAGGTCCCCAGACACCAGCACACCCACTGGGGGACCAGACACCCCCACTCCCCCAGATTTCTGGGTGCCAGCTGTACCCTGTGCCAGCCGGTCCCCATAGGGATTGGGCACTGAGTGGGTCGCACCCCAGCCACAGGATGGGTAGATGAAGCCCAGCACCAAAGACAGAGAAAACATTTAATTTTTAACATTTCAGGTGGAGGGGTGCCCCAGGGGGGTTCCCAGCCCCGCGACCCCATCCGCTCAGTGGTAGGGGAACCCGTTGGACTTGTGGGACCAGCACTGCCACCATGGGGGCTTGCAGACGTGGCGGGGCCGGCAGCGGCGTCTCCACCAGGTCTTGAGGCAGCGCCAGATCCGAGTGCAGCCCTCACACAGGCACCGTCCTGCCCTGCACGGCCCCGGGGCCGCCTGGCCACCAGCCCTGCCCGTGGGCAGCCGCGGCCGTGGGCTGGGCTCTGCCGGGGTGCTCCTGCCCAGAGCAGTGGGGCTGCTCCTGCCAGGGTCCATGGAGCTGCTTCTTTCTGCCTCCATTGCGCTGTTCCTCTTCACCTCCATCGGGCTCCTCCGCCCCAGCCCCACGGGGCTGCTTCTCTCCGGCTCCATGGGGCTGCTCCTCTTCACTTGCGTTGCGCTTCTCCTGCCCAGGTCCTCAGGGCTGCTCCTGCCCGACACTGTGGGACGGCTGCTGCCTGTCGCAGTGGGGCTGCTCTTCTCCATCTCCAGGGAGCTGATTTTGTCTGCTCCCGTGTCCTTCTCCTTGACAATGTCCACATCCGCCCCTGGCAGCTCCACGCCAAGGCACTGGGGACACACTCTGTCCCCCAGCTGCCCCTGCACCTCCATCCTGGTGGGGGGGAGGGAGAGTTCCCCGGGGAGGGTCCCACTGCAGGGCCCTGCCGCCCCCCACCACTGGGCCAGCACCGCCTGCAGACGCTCACATTGCTGCTCATGCATCGCCTGGGTGGCCCGGAGGACGCGGATGAGCTCGAGGACGAGCTCCCCCTTGACCATGGCCATGGCTGGGGGACTGCCGGGGGTTGGCTCCATGTCCACGGGGCTCTGCATCCTGTCCCCGTGGTCGCCAGAGACCCGGTCCTGCTCTGTCCCTGCTGGCAGCTCCAGTGGGGTGTTGTGGCCAAGGACTGGCTCTGGGTCCGCCACCGGCCCCTTCTCAGCCTTGGGGGACCGAGGGGTCCCGAGCGGGTGAGCGCTGCCAGCTCCGCCATCGCACCAGGCCAAGGCTCCGGGAAGGAGTAAAGGGAGCTCACGGAAGATGAGGCCAGGGAGCCCAGGGAGTCCATGGAGGCCAGCGGGGCCCGCGGGGACAGGCGCTCCCTGCTCAACACCTCTGTGCTCGCCCTGCAGAGGAGAAGAGGGAAGAGACCCCGCTGCACCCCGGCCCCTCCAGTGGGACCCATGGGCAGCACCCCGTCCTCGGCTGGCAGGCAGGGCTGCCCAGCACAGGCAGGGTCAAGGCACGAGGTGAGGGTCTGGTGCAGGATTTGGGGGTCTCCCCGGCACTCACCACATCTCCAGGGTCCGCCTGGGCTTCTCTACTCCTCCATCTGCTGGCGAAGAACCTGCTGAGGGAGGAGACGCAGTGAGCGCCCAGCAGCCCCCAGCACAGCCCCGGGTCAGGGCTCCGGTCGGGTGCTGGCCTTTTGCAGGGCGCTCGGTGCCGGGGCCACTCACCACTCTGCTCCTCCGGCCGGGCTCTCGCCATCCTCGTCCGAAGCTTCGACTTCTTCCACCATTTCTGCAGGATCCCCAGGAGCTGGGTGAGATGGGAGCAGCTCCCAGCCCCGTGCCGCAGCCCCCCATGACACTCCACTCCACGCCACGCCACACCACGCAACACAACGCCATGCCACACCGTGCCAACTAATGCCACCCCACACCACCCCACGCTGCACCACTCCACCCCACCACACTCCACGCCGCGGTGCAGTGCGGTGCAGTGCGGTGTGGTCCAGCAGTCACCTACCCTGAGCCGCTTGGCCCGCAGTATGGCAGAGACCAGGCTGAGCTGCAGCACCAGCATCAGGAGCGGGAGCAGCTGAGCCGGGCTTGGGATGTTGGAGTGCCCCATGGCAGCGGCTGTGGTGCAGCTGCGGCACTCCGGGTCACCAGCAGAGGCCCGCCGTGCGGATCCCCAGGGACCTCGTGGGTCGGCAGTGAGGGGACCCCCAACACTGCTGGTGTGGCAGAGGCTGAGGCTGCAGTCTGCCGAGATGAGGCCAGACTGCGGTGCCCACTGCCTGCTGCCTGCTCCCGCAGGGCCCGGCAACCCTCATTTATAGTAGGGCAGGCAGGCACGCCCCCCTTTGTGACACCGTGGGGCAGGCGGGGACCCCCTTTGTGACCCCGTGGGGCAGGCAGGGACCCCCATTGTGACACCCAGTGGCCTCCCACGCCCTTCCCTGCCTGGTACGGGCGGACGCGAGGGGCTCCAGGAGGGCCTGGGATGTCCCCTGGAAATCAGGGGTGGCAGCTGCTGGAAGCCCATGGTCTGCAGGACGGGGGAGCCTGGGGTTTGTTGTAGTCCTCACTTTAGCATTAGTATCAAGGCTCGCTGAAGCCTTAGGCCCCAAGAACTGTCACCTAGATCCGCCGACCGTGCAGTGAACTTTTACTTGTCTACATGAAGGAAGGCCCCTGAAACCGGTGCAAACCAGAAAGATAAGGAGGCTTCAACCTCAGCAGAAGCTGCGATCTTAGAGATAAGAGAAGAATCGACCCGCCTAGAGACAAGGAAAGGGCCCAATGAAGAACGGGAAGACCCCAGACCCTGATAGTACTATTGGTCCGAACTGTCTCCTGAGGGGAGAAGAATTTAGACTGTAAGGGTCTAATTACCCAGGGATTTCTTTGTTCTGGGTCCCTCTCCAGTGCCACCCACCCGGCTTGAGCTGTTTTCTCCGCTGTATCAATAAATTAGTCTGGCGTACGTTGTATCGGAGACTCTGCTTCGGGAAGCCTTGGGTCGAGCCAGAGGGGAGAGGAAGCGCCCGAGAGTGAGTGTGTGTGTGAGCGAGGAGTCGAAAAGGGGCACTCGTCAGCTCCGTGGAGCTGCCGCTGCGAAGGGACTCCGGTCCCAGCAGTTAAAGTCTCGGGTGGTGAGTGTGCGACTCCTGAACGGTGTGTGAGTGCTCGGGCAGCGGCTTCTCCTTTAGCACTCTGGCCCTGCAGCTCTGCTCCCAAGCCTCACCCCACGGTCATGGTGGCCTTGAGGGGGTGGCGGGTCCTCGTGGGGGATCACCAGTGGGACAGGTCCCAGCACAGGCATGGGGTGGGTGCCTGCAGCGTTTGGGGCTCAGCCCCGCCAGCCGTGCTCAGGGACAGGACCGAGGACATGGTGGGGCTGGTGGTGGGAAGGGGCCTCTGACCCGCCCCGGGGCCCTGAGCTGCCTCTGCCCGGGGAGGGAGGCACCCGCTCGGTGTTGGGGCAGAGACAGGACCAGACTGCTGAGGCTGGAGGCACCTCTGGGCTCCATCGGGTCCAACCTCCAGAGCTGGTGGCCCAGGACCATGTCCAGGTGGTTTTGAGTGCCTCCAAGGACGGAGACTCCACCACCTCCCTGGGCAACCTGGGCCAGGGCTGGGCCACCCTGCCAGTGAAAAGTGTTTCCTGCTGTGCAGAGGGACCCTCCTGTGTTCCAGCGTGTGCCCATGGGCTCTGGTCCTGGCACTGGGCACCACGGGGAAGAGCCTGGCTCCGTCCTCTTGGCACCCTCCCTGCAGGTATGGATGAGATCCCACGGATGAGATGCCCCTGAGCCCTCTCTTCCCCACGCTGAACAGCCCCAGCCCTCCCAGTTGAGGATCCCCTCCCTCCACCTGCTGGCCACGCTCCTCCTCATGCAGCCGCGGACACCCTTGGCCACCTTGGCTCGTGGTCAACTTGGTGCCCCCAGGACCTCCTCTGCCAAGCTGCTTTCCAGCCGCTGGCCCCAGCCTGCGCTGGTGCCTGGGCTTGTTCCTCCCCAGGGGCAGGACTTTGCACTTGTTGAACTTCACCAGGTTCCTGCTGCCCCATTTCTCCAGCCCACCCAGGTCCCCAGACACCAGCACAGCCACTGGGGGACCAGACACCCCCACTCCCCCCAGATTTCTGGGTGCCAGCTGTACCCTGTGCCAGCCGGTCCCCATAGGGATTGGGCACTGAGTGGGTCGCACCCCAGCCACAGGATGGGTAGATGAAGCCCAGCACCAAAGACAGAGAAAACATTTAATTTTTAACATTTCAGGTGGAGGGGTGCCCCCGTGGATTCCCAGCCCCGCGACCCCATCCGCTCAGTGGTAGGGGAACCCGTTGGACTTGTGGGACCAGCACTGCCACCATGGGGGCTTGCAGACGTGGCGGGGCCGGCAGCGGCGTCTCCACCAGGTCTTGAGGCAGCGCCAGATCCGAGTGCAGCCCTCACACAGGCACCGTCCTGCCCTGCACGGCCCCGGGGCCGCCTGGCCACCAGCCCTGCCCGTGGGCAGCCGCGGCCGTGGGCTGGGCTCTGCCGGGGTGCTCCTGCCCAGAGCAGTGGGGCTGCTCCTGCCAGGGTCCATGGAGCTGCTTCTTTCTGCCTCCATTGCGCTGTTCCTCTTCACCTCCATCGGGCTCCTCCGCCCCAGCCCCACGGGGCTGCTTCTCTCCGGCTCCATGGGGCTGCTCCTCTTCACTTGCGTTGCGCTTCTCCTGCCCAGGTCCTCAGGGCTGCTCCTGCCCGACACTGTGGGACGGCTGCTGCCTGTCGCAGTGGGGCTGCTCTTCTCCATCTCCAGGGAGCTGATTTTGTCTGCTCCCGTGTCCTTCTCCTTGACAATGTCCACATCCGCCCCTGGCAGCTCCACGCCAAGGCACTGGGGACACACTCTGTCCCCCAGCTGCCCCTGCACCTCCATCCTGGTGGGGGAGGGAGAGTTCCCCGGGAGGGTCCCACTGCAGGGCCCTGCCGCCCCCACCACTGGGCCAGCACCGCCTGCAGACGCTCACATTGCTGCTCATGCATCGCCTGGGTGGCCCGGAGGACGCGGATGAGCTCGAGGACGAGCTCCCCCTTGACCATGGCCATGGCTGGGGGACTGCCGGGGTTGGCTCCATGTCCACGGGGCTCTGCATCCTGTCCCCGTGGTCGCCAGAGACCCGGTCCTGCTCTGTCCCTGCTGGCAGCTCCAGTGGGGTGTTGTGGCCAAGGACTGGCTCTGGGTCCGCCACCGGCCCCTTCTCAGCCTTGGGGGACCGAGGGGGTCCCGAGCGGGTGAGCGCTGCCAGCTCCGCCATCGCACCAGGCCAAGGCTCCGGGAAGGAGTAAAGGGAGCTCACGGAAGATGAGGCCAGGGAGCCCAGGGAGTCCATGGAGGCCAGCGGGGCCCGCGGGGACAGGCGCTCCCTGCTCAACACCTCTGTGCTCGCCCTGCAGAGGAGAAGAGGGAAGAGACCCCGCTGCACCCCGGCCCCTCCAGTGGGACCCATGGGCAGCACCCGTCCTCGGCTGGCAGGCAGGGCTGCCCAGCACAGGCAGGGTCAAGGCACGAGGTGAGGGTCTGGTGCAGGATTTGGGGTCTCCCCCGGCACTCACCACATCTCCAGGGTCCGCCTGGGCTTCTCTACTCCTCCATCTGCTGGCGAAGAACCTGCTGAGGGAGGAGACGCAGTGAGCGCCCAGCAGCCCCCAGCACAGCCCCGGGTCAGGGCTCCGGTCGGGTGCTGGCCTTTGCAGGGCGCTCGGTGCCGGGGCCACTCACCACTCTGCTCCTCCGGCCGGGCTCTCGCCATCCTCGTCCGAAGCTTCGACTTCTTCCACCATTTCTGCAGGATCCCCAGGAGCTGGGTGAGATGGGAGCAGCTCCCAGCCCCGTGCCGCAGCCCCCATGACACTCCACGCCACGCCACACCACGCAACACAACGCCATGCCACACCGTGCCAACTAATGCCACCCCACACCACCCCACGCTGCACCACTCCACCCCACCACACTCCACGCCGCGGTGCAGTGCGGTGCAGTGCGGTGTGGTCCAGCAGTCACCTACCCTGAGCCGCTTGGCCCGCAGTATGGCAGAGACCAGGCTGAGCTGCAGCACCAGCATCAGGAGCGGGAGCAGCTGAGCCGGGCTTGGGATGTTGGAGTGCCCCATGGCAGCGGCTGTGGTGCAGCTGCGGCACTCCGGGTCACCAGCAGAGGCCCGCCGTGCGGATCCCCAGGGACCTCGTGGGTCGGCAGTGAGGGGACCCCCAACACTGCTGGTGTGGCAGAGGCTGAGGCTGCAGTCTGCCGAGATGAGGCCAGACTGCGGTGCCCACTGCCTGCTGCCTGCTCCCGCAGGGCCCCGCACCCTCATTTATAGTAGGGCAGGCAGGCACGCCCCCTTTGTGACACCGTGGGGCAGGCGGGGACCCCTTTGTGACACCGTGGGGCAGGCAGGGACCCCCATTGTGACACCCAGTGGCCTCCCACGCCCTTCCCTGCCTGGTACGGGCGGACGCGAGGGGCTCAGGAGGGCCTGGGATGTCCCCCTGGAAATCAGGGGTGGCAGCTGCTGGAAGCCCATGGTCTGCAGGACGGGGGAGCCTGGGGTTTGTTGTAGTCCTCACTTTAGCATTAGTATCAAGGCTCGCTGAAGCCTTAGGCCCCAAGAACTGTCACCTAGATCCGCCGACCGTGCAGTGAACTTTTACTTGGCTACATGAAGGAAGGCCCCTGAAACCGGTGCAAACCAGAAAGATAAGGAGGCTTCAACCTCAGCAGAAGCTGCGATCTTAGAGATAAGAGAAGAATCGACCCGCCTAGAGACAAGGAAAGGGCCCAATGAAGAACGGGAAGACCCCAGACCCTGATAGTACTATTGGTCCGAACTGTCTCCTGAGGGGAGAAGAATTTAGACTGTAAGGGTCTAATTACCCAGGGATTTCTTTGTTCTGGGTCCCTCTCCAGTGCCACCCACCCGGCTTGAGCTGTTTTCTCCGCTGTATCAATAAATTAGTCTGGCGTACGTTGTATCGGAGACTCTGCTTCGGGAAGCCTTGGGTCGAGCCAGAGGGGAGAGGAAGCGCCCGAGAGTGAGTGTGTGTGTGAGCGAGGAGTCGAAAGGGGCACTCGTCAGCTCCGTGGAGCTGCCGCTGCGAAGGGACTCCGGTCCCAGCAGTTAAAGTCTCGGGTGGTGAGTGTGCGACTCCTGAACGGTGTGTGAGTGCTCGGGCAGCGGCTTCTCCTTTAGCACTCTGGCCCTGCAGCTCTGCTCCCAAGCCTCACCCCACGGTCATGGTGGCCTTGAGGGGTGGCGGGTCCTCGTGGGGTTCACCAGTGGGACAGGTCCCAGCACAGGCATGGGGTGGGTGCCTGCAGCGTTTGGGGGCTCAGCCCCTCCAGCCGTGCTCAGGGACAGGACCGAGGACATGGTGGGGCTGGTGGTGGGAAGGGGCCTCTGACCCGCCCCGGGGCCCTGAGCTGCCTCTGCCCGGGGAGGGAGGCACCCGCTCGGTGTTGGGGCAGAGACAGGACCAGACTGCTGAGGCTGGAGGCACCTCTGGGCTCCATCGGGTCCAACCTCCAGAGCTGGTGGCCCAGGACCATGTCCAGGTGGTTTTGAGTGCCTCCAAGGACGGAGACTCCACCACCTCCCTGGGCAACCTGGGCCAGGGCTGGGCCACCCTGCCAGTGAAAAGTGTTTCCTGCTGTGCAGAGGGACCCTCCTGTGTTCCAGCGTGTGCCCATGGGCTCTGGTCCTGGCACTGGGCACCACGGGGAAGAGCCTGGCTCCGTCCTCTTGGCACCCTCCCTGCAGGTATGGATGAGATCCCACGGATGAGATGCCCCTGAGCCCTCTCTTCCCCACGCTGAACAGCCCCAGCCCTCCCAGTTGAGGATCCCCTCCCTCCACCTGCTGGCCACGCTCCTCCTCATGCAGCCGCGGACACCCTTGGCCACCTTGGCTCGTGGTCAACTTGGTGCCCCCAGGACCTCCTCTGCCAAGCTGCTTTCCAGCCGCTGGCCCCAGCCTGCGCTGGTGCCTGGGCTTGTTCCTCCCCAGGGGCAGGACTTTGCACTTGTTGAACTTCACCAGGTTCCTGCTGCCCCATTTCTCCAGCCCACCCAGGTCCCCAGACACCAGCACAGCCACTGGGGGACCAGACACCCCCACTCCCCCCAGATTTCTGGGTGCCAGCTGTACCCTGTGCCAGCCGGTCCCCATAGGGATTGGGCACTGAGTGGGTCGCACCCCAGCCACAGGATGGGTAGATGAAGCCCAGCACCAAAGACAGAGAAAACATTTAATTTTTAACATTTCAGGTGGAGGGGTGCCCCAGGGGGTTCCCAGCCCCGCGACCCCATCCGCTCAGTGGTAGGGAACCCGTTGGACTTGTGGGACCAGCACTGCCACCATGGGGGCTTGCAGACGTGGCGGGGCCGGCAGCGGCGTCTCCACCAGGTCTTGAGGCAGCGCCAGATCCGAGTGCAGCCCTCACACAGGCACCGTCCTGCCCTGCACGGCCCGGGGCCGCCTGGCCACCAGCCCTGCCCGTGGGCAGCCGCGGCCGTGGGCTGGGCTCTGCCGGGGTGCTCCTGCCCAGAGCAGTGGGGCTGCTCCTGCCAGGGTCCATGGAGCTGCTTCTTTCTGCCTCCATTGCGCTGTTCCTCTTCACCTCCATCGGGCTCCTCCGCCCCAGCCCCACGGGGCTGCTTCTCTCCGGCTCCATGGGGCTGCTCCTCTTCACTTGCGTTGCGCTTCTCCTGCCCAGGTCCTCAGGGCTGCTCCTGCCCGACACTGTGGGACGGCTGCTGCCTGTCGCAGTGGGGCTGCTCTTCTCCATCTCCAGGGAGCTGATTTTGTCTGCTCCCGTGTCCTTCTCCTTGACAATGTCCACATCCGCCCCTGGCAGCTCCACGCCAAGGCACTGGGGACACACTCTGTCCCCCAGCTGCCCCTGCACCTCCATCCTGGTGGGGGGGAGGGAGAGTTCCCCGGGGAGGGTCCCACTGCAGGGCCCTGCCGCCCCACACCACTGGGCCAGCACCGCCTGCAGACGCTCACATTGCTGCTCATGCATCGCCTGGGTGGCCCGGAGGACGCGGATGAGCTCGAGGACGAGCTCCCCCTTGACCATGGCCATGGCTGGGGGACTGCCGGGGTTGGCTCCATGTCCACGGGGCTCTGCATCCTGTCCCCGTGGTCGCCAGAGACCCGGTCCTGCTCTGTCCCTGCTGGCAGCTCCAGTGGGGTGTTGTGGCCAAGGACTGGCTCTGGGTCCGCCACCGGCCCCTTCTCAGCCTTGGGGGACCGAGGGGGTCCCGAGCGGGTGAGCGCTGCCAGCTCCGCCATCGCACCAGGCCAAGGCTCCGGGAAGGAGTAAAGGGAGCTCACGGAAGATGAGGCCAGGGAGCCCAGGGAGTCCATGGAGGCCAGCGGGGCCCGCGGGGACAGGCGCTCCCTGCTCAACACCTCTGTGCTCGCCCTGCAGAGGAGAAGAGGGAAGAGACCCCGCTGCACCCCGGCCCCTCCAGTGGGACCCATGGGCAGCACCCCGTCCTCGGCTGGCAGGCAGGGCTGCCCAGCACAGGCAGGGTCAAGGCACGAGGTGAGGGTCTGGTGCAGGATTTGGGGGTCTCCCCGGCACTCACCACATCTCCAGGGTCCGCCTGGGCTTCTCTACTCCTCCATCTGCTGGCGAAGAACCTGCTGAGGGAGGAGACGCAGTGAGCGCCCAGCAGCCCCCAGCACAGCCCCGGGTCAGGGCTCCGGTCGGGTGCTGGCCTTTGCAGGGCGCTCGGTGCCGGGGCCACTCACCACTCTGCTCCTCCGGCCGGGCTCTCGCCATCCTCGTCCGAAGCTTCGACTTCTTCCACCATTTCTGCAGGATCCCCAGGAGCTGGGTGAGATGGGAGCAGCTCCCAGCCCCGTGCCGCAGCCCCCATGACACTCCACGCCACGCCACACCACGCAACACAACGCCATGCCACACCGTGCCAACTAATGCCACCCCACACCACCCCACGCTGCACCACTCCACCCCACCACACTCCACGCCGCGGTGCAGTGCGGTGCAGTGCGGTGTGGTCCAGCAGTCACCTACCCTGAGCCGCTTGGCCCGCAGTATGGCAGAGACCAGGCTGAGCTGCAGCACCAGCATCAGGAGCGGGAGCAGCTGAGCCGGGCTTGGGATGTTGGAGTGCCCCATGGCAGCGGCTGTGGTGCAGCTGCGGCACTCCGGGTCACCAGCAGAGGCCCGCCGTGCGGATCCCCAGGGACCTCGTGGGTCGGCAGTGAGGGGACCCCCAACACTGCTGGTGTGGCAGAGGCTGAGGCTGCAGTCTGCCGAGATGAGGCCAGACTGCGGTGCCCACTGCCTGCTGCCTGCTCCCGCAGGGCCCCCGCACCCTCATTTATAGTAGGGCAGGCAGGCACGCCCCCCTTTGTGACACCGTGGGGCAGGCGGGGACCCCTTTGTGACACCGTGGGGCAGGCAGGGACCCCCATTGTGACACCCAGTGGCCTCCCACGCCCTTCCCTGCCTGGTACGGGCGGACGCGAGGGGCTCAGGAGGGCCTGGGATGTCCCCCTGGAAATCAGGGGTGGCAGCTGCTGGAAGCCCATGGTCTGCAGGACGGGGGAGCCTGGGGTTTGTTGTAGTCCTCACTTTAGCATTAGTATCAAGGCTCGCTGAAGCCTTAGGCCCCAAGAACTGTCACCTAGATCCGCCGACCGTGCAGTGAACTTTTACTTGGCTACATGAAGGAAGGCCCCTGAAACCGGTGCAAACCAGAAAGATAAGGAGGCTTCAACCTCAGCAGAAGCTGCGATCTTAGAGATAAGAGAAGAATCGACCCGCCTAGAGACAAGGAAAGGGCCCAATGAAGAACGGGAAGACCCCAGACCCTGATAGTACTATTGGTCCGAACTGTCTCCTGAGGGGAGAAGAATTTAGACTGTAAGGGTCTAATTACCCAGGGATTTCTTTGTTCTGGGTCCCTCTCCAGTGCCACCCACCCGGCTTGAGCTGTTTTCTCCGCTGTATCAATAAATTAGTCTGGCGTACGTTGTATCGGAGACTCTGCTTCGGGAAGCCTTGGGTCGAGCCAGAGGGGAGAGGAAGCGCCCGAGAGTGAGTGTGTGTGTGAGCGAGGAGTCGAAAAGGGGCACTCGTCAGCTCCGTGGAGCTGCCGCTGCGAAGGGACTCCGGTCCCAGCAGTTAAAGTCTCGGGTGGTGAGTGTGCGACTCCTGAACGGTGTGTGAGTGCTCGGGCAGCGGCTTCTCCTTTAGCACTCTGGCCCTGCAGCTCTGCTCCCAAGCCTCACCCCACGGTCATGGTGGCCTTGAGGGGGTGGCGGGTCCTCGTGGGGGATCACCAGTGGGACAGGTCCCAGCACAGGCATGGGGTGGGTGCCTGCAGCGTTTGGGGGCTCAGCCCCTCCAGCCGTGCTCAGGGACAGGACCGAGGACATGGTGGGGCTGGTGGTGGGAAGGGGCCTCTGACCCCCCCGGGGCCCTGAGCTGCCTCTGCCCGGGGAGGGAGGCACCCGCTCGGTGTTGGGGCAGAGACAGGACCAGACTGCTGAGGCTGGAGGCACCTCTGGGCTCCATCGGGTCCAACCTCCAGAGCTGGTGGCCCAGGACCATGTCCAGGTGGTTTTGAGTGCCTCCAAGGACGGAGACTCCACCACCTCCCTGGGCAACCTGGGCCAGGGCTGGGCCACCCTGCCAGTGAAAAGTGTTTCCTGCTGTGCAGAGGGACCCTCCTGTGTTCCAGCGTGTGCCCATGGGCTCTGGTCCTGGCACTGGGCACCACGGGGAAGAGCCTGGCTCCGTCCTCTTGGCACCCTCCCTGCAGGTATGGATGAGATCCCACGGATGAGATGCCCCTGAGCCCTCTCTTCCCCACGCTGAACAGCCCCAGCCCTCCCAGTTGAGGATCCCCTCCCTCCACCTGCTGGCCACGCTCCTCCTCATGCAGCCGCGGACACCCTTGGCCACCTTGGCTCGTGGTCAACTTGGTGCCCCCCAGGACCTCCTCTGCCAAGCTGCTTTCCAGCCGCTGGCCCCAGCCTGCGCTGGTGCCTGGGCTTGTTCCTCCCCAGGGGCAGGACTTTGCACTTGTTGAACTTCACCAGGTTCCTGCTGCCCCATTTCTCCAGCCCACCCAGGTCCCCAGACACCAGCACAGCCACATGGGGACCAGACACCCCACTCCCCCCAGATTTCTGGGTGCCAGCTGTACCCTGTGCCAGCCGGTCCCCATAGGGATTGGGCACTGAGTGGGTCGCACCCCAGCCACAGGATGGGTAGATGAAGCCCAGCACCAAAGACAGAGAAAACATTTAATTTTTAACATTTCAGGTGGAGGGGTGCCCCAGGGGGTTCCCAGCCCCGCGACCCCATCCGCTCAGTGGTAGGGGAACCCGTTGGACTTGTGGGACCAGCACTGCCACCATGGGGGCTTGCAGACGTGGCGGGGCCGGCAGCGGCGTCTCCACCAGGTCTTGAGGCAGCGCCAGATCCGAGTGCAGCCCTCACACAGGCACCGTCCTGCCCTGCACGGCCCCGGGGCCGCCTGGCCACCAGCCCTGCCCGTGGGCAGCCGCGGCCGTGGGCTGGGCTCTGCCGGGGTGCTCCTGCCCAGAGCAGTGGGGCTGCTCCTGCCAGGGTCCATGGAGCTGCTTCTTTCTGCCTCCATTGCGCTGTTCCTCTTCACCTCCATCGGGCTCCTCCGCCCCAGCCCCACGGGGCTGCTTCTCTCCGGCTCCATGGGGCTGCTCCTCTTCACTTGCGTTGCGCTTCTCCTGCCCAGGTCCTCAGGGCTGCTCCTGCCCGACACTGTGGGACGGCTGCTGCCTGTCGCAGTGGGGCTGCTCTTCTCCATCTCCAGGGAGCTGATTTTGTCTGCTCCCGTGTCCTTCTCCTTGACAATGTCCACATCCGCCCCTGGCAGCTCCACGCCAAGGCACTGGGGACACACTCTGTCCCCCAGCTGCCCCTGCACCTCCATCCTGGTGGGGGAGGGAGAGTTCCCCGGGAGGGTCCCACTGCAGGGCCCTGCCGCCCCCACCACTGGGCCAGCACCGCCTGCAGACGCTCACATTGCTGCTCATGCATCGCCTGGGTGGCCCGGAGGACGCGGATGAGCTCGAGGACGAGCTCCCCTTGACCATGGCCATGGCTGGGGGACTGCCGGGGTTGGCTGCATGGCCACGGGGCTCTGCATCCTGTCCCCGTGGTCGCCAGAGACCCGGTCCTGCTCTGTCCCTGCTGGCAGCTCCAGTGGGGTGTTGTGGCCAAGGACTGGCTCTGGGTCCGCCACCGGCCCCTTCTCAGCCTTGGGGGACCGAGGGGGTCCCGAGCGGGTGAGCGCTGCCAGCTCCGCCATCGCACCAGGCCAAGGCTCCGGGAAGGAGTAAAGGGAGCTCACGGAAGATGAGGCCAGGGAGCCCAGGGAGTCCATGGAGGCCAGCGGGGCCCGCGGGGACAGGCGCTCCCTGCTCAACACCTCTGTGCTCGCCCTGCAGAGGAGAAGAGGGAAGAGACCCCGCTGCACCCCGGCCCCTCCAGTGGGACCCATGGGCAGCACCCCGTCCTCGGCTGGCAGGCAGGGCTGCCCAGCACAGGCAGGGTCAAGGCACGAGGTGAGGGTCTGGTGCAGGATTTGGGGGTCTCCCCCGGCACTCACCACATCTCCAGGGTCCGCCTGGGCTTCTCTACTCCTCCATCTGCTGGCGAAGAACCTGCTGAGGGAGGAGACGCAGTGAGCGCCCAGCAGCCCCCAGCACAGCCCCGGGTCAGGGCTCCGGTCGGGTGCTGGCCTTTTGCAGGGCGCTCGGTGCCGGGGCCACTCACCACTCTGCTCCTCCGGCCGGGCTCTCGCCATCCTCGTCCGAAGCTTCGACTTCTTCCACCATTTCTGCAGGATCCCCAGGAGCTGGGTGAGATGGGAGCAGCTCCCAGCCCCGTGCCGCAGCCCCCCATGACACTCCACTCCACGCCACGCCACACCACGCAACACAACGCCATGCCACACCGTGCCAACTAATGCCACCCCACACCACCCCACGCTGCACCACTCCACCCCACCACACTCCACGCCGCGGTGCAGTGCGGTGCAGTGCGGTGTGGTCCAGCAGTCACCTACCCTGAGCCGCTTGGCCCGCAGTATGGCAGAGACCAGGCTGAGCTGCAGCACCAGCATCAGGAGCGGGAGCAGCTGAGCCGGGCTTGGGATGTTGGAGTGCCCCATGGCAGCGGCTGTGGTGCAGCTGCGGCACTCCGGGTCACCAGCAGAGGCCCGCCGTGCGGATCCCCAGGGACCTCGTGGGTCGGCAGTGAGGGGACCCCCAACACTGCTGGTGTGGCAGAGGCTGAGGCTGCAGTCTGCCGAGATGAGGCCAGACTGCGGTGCCCACTGCCTGCTGCCTGCTCCCGCAGGGCCCCCGCACCCTCATTTATAGTAGGGCAGGCAGGCACGCCCCCCTTTGTGACACCGTGGGGCAGGCGGGGACCCCCTTTGTGACACCGTGGGGCAGGCAGGGACCCCCATTGTGACACCCAGTGGCCTCCCACGCCCTTCCCTGCCTGGTACGGGCGGACGCGAGGGGCTCAGGAGGGCCTGGGATGTCCCCCTGGAAATCAGGGGTGGCAGCTGCTGGAAGCCCATGGTCTGCAGGACGGGGAGCCTGGGGTTTGTTGTAGTCCTCACTTTAGCATTAGTATCAAGGCTCGCTGAAGCCTTAGGCCCCAAGAACTGTCACCTAGATCCGCCGACCGTGCAGTGAACTTTTACTTGGCTACATGAAGGAAGGCCCCTGAAACCGGTGCAAACCAGAAAGATAAGGAGGCTTCAACCTCAGCAGAAGCTGCGATCTTAGAGATAAGAGAAGAATCGACCCGCCTAGAGACAAGGAAAGGGCCCAATGAAGAACGGGAAGACCCCAGACCCTGATAGTACTATTGGTCCGAACTGTCTCCTGAGGGGAGAAGAATTTAGACTGTAAGGGTCTAATTACCCAGGGATTTCTTTGTTCTGGGTCCCTCTCCAGTGCCACCCACCCGGCTTGAGCTGTTTTCTCCGCTGTATCAATAAATTAGTCTGGCGTACGTTGTATCGGAGACTCTGCTTCGGGAAGCCTTGGGTCGAGCCAGAGGGGAGAGGAAGCGCCCGAGTGAGTGTGTGTGTGAGCGAGGAGTCGAAAAGGGGCACTCGTCAGCTCCGTGGAGCTGCCGCTGCGAAGGGACTCCGGTCCCAGCAGTTAAAGTCTCGGGTGGTGAGTGTGCGACTCCTGAACGGTGTGTGAGTGCTCGGGCAGCGGCTTCTCCTTTAGCACTCTGGCCCTGCAGCTCTGCTCCCAAGCCTCACCCCACGGTCATGGTGGCCTTGAGGGGTGGCGGGTCCTCGTGGGGGATCACCAGTGGGACAGGTCCCAGCACAGGCATGGGGTGGGTGCCTGCAGCGTTTGGGGCTCAGCCCCTCCAGCCGTGCTCAGGGACAGGACCGAGGACATGGTGGGGCTGGTGGTGGGAAGGGGCCTCTGACCCGCCCCGGGGCCCTGAGCTGCCTCTGCCCGGGGAGGGAGGCACCCGCTCGGTGTTGGGGCAGAGACAGGACCAGACTGCTGAGGCTGGAGGCACCTCTGGGCTCCATCGGGTCCAACCTCCAGAGCTGGTGGCCCAGGACCATGTCCAGGTGGTTTTGAGTGCCTCCAAGGACGGAGACTCCACCACCTCCCTGGGCAACCTGGGCCAGGGCTGGGCCACCCTGCCAGTGAAAAGTGTTTCCTGCTGTGCAGAGGGACCCTCCTGTGTTCCAGCGTGTGCCCATGGGCTCTGGTCCTGGCACTGGGCACCACGGGGAAGAGCCTGGCTCCGTCCTCTTGGGCACCCTCCCTGCAGGTATGGATGAGATCCCACGGATGAGATGCCCCTGAGCCCTCTCTTCCCCACGCTGAACAGCCCCAGCCCTCCCAGTTGAGGATCCCCTCCCTCCACCTGCTGGCCACGCTCCTCCTCATGCAGCCGCGGACACCCTTGGCCACCTTGGCTCGTGGTCAACTTGGTGCCCCCAGGACCTCCTCTGCCAAGCTGCTTTCCAGCCGCTGGCCCCAGCCTGCGCTGGTGCCTGGGCTTGTTCCTCCCCAGGGGCAGGACTTTGCACTTGTTGAACTTCACCAGGTTCCTGCTGCCCCATTTCTCCAGCCCACCCAGGTCCCCAGACACCAGCACAGCCACTGGGGGACCAGACACCCCCACTCCCCCAGATTTCTGGGTGCCAGCTGTACCCTGTGCCAGCCGGTCCCCATAGGGATTGGGCACTGAGTGGGTCGCACCCCAGCCACAGGATGGGTAGATGAAGCCCAGCACCAAAGACAGAGAAAACATTTAATTTTTAACATTTCAGGTGGAGGGGTGCCCCAGGGGGTTCCCAGCCCCGCGACCCCATCCGCTCAGTGGTAGGGGAACCCGTTGGACTTGTGGGACCAGCACTGCCACCATGGGGGCTTGCAGACGTGGCGGGGCCGGCAGCGGCGTCTCCACCAGGTCTTGAGGCAGCGCCAGATCCGAGTGCAGCCCTCACACAGGCACCGTCCTGCCCTGCACGGCCCCGGGGCCGCCTGGCCACCAGCCCTGCCCGTGGGCAGCCGCGGCCGTGGGCTGGGCTCTGCCGGGGTGCTCCTGCCCAGAGCAGTGGGGCTGCTCCTGCCAGGGTCCATGGAGCTGCTTCTTTCTGCCTCCATTGCGCTGTTCCTCTTCACCTCCATCGGGCTCCTCCGCCCCAGCCCCACGGGGCTGCTTCTCTCCGGCTCCATGGGGCTGCTCCTCTTCACTTGCGTTGCGCTTCTCCTGCCCAGGTCCTCAGGGCTGCTCCTGCCCGACACTGTGGGACGGCTGCTGCCTGTCGCAGTGGGGCTGCTCTTCTCCATCTCCAGGGAGCTGATTTTGTCTGCTCCCGTGTCCTTCTCCTTGACAATGTCCACATCCGCCCCTGGCAGCTCCACGCCAAGGCACTGGGGACACACTCTGTCCCCCAGCTGCCCCTGCACCTCCATCCTGGTGGGGGGGAGGGAGAGTTCCCCGGGGAGGGTCCCACTGCAGGGCCCTGCCGCCCCCCACCACTGGGCCAGCACCGCCTGCAGACGCTCACATTGCTGCTCATGCATCGCCTGGGTGGCCCGGAGGACGCGGATGAGCTCGAGGACGAGCTCCCCCTTGACCATGGCCATGGCTGGGGACTGCCGGGGTTGGCTCCATGTCCACGGGGCTCTGCATCCTGTCCCCGTGGTCGCCAGAGACCCGGTCCTGCTCTGTCCCTGCTGGCAGCTCCAGTGGGGTGTTGTGGCCAAGGACTGGCTCTGGGTCCGCCACCGGCCCCTTCTCAGCCTTGGGGGACCGAGGGGTCCCGAGCGGGTGAGCGCTGCCAGCTCCGCCATCGCACCAGGCCAAGGCTCCGGGAAGGAGTAAAGGGAGCTCACGGAAGATGAGGCCAGGGAGCCCAGGGAGTCCATGGAGGCCAGCGGGGCCCGCGGGGACAGGCGCTCCCTGCTCAACACCTCTGTGCTCGCCCTGCAGAGGAGAAGAGGGAAGAGACCCCGCTGCACCCCGGCCCCTCCAGTGGGACCCATGGGCAGCACCCCGTCCTCGGCTGGCAGGCAGGGCTGCCCAGCACAGGCAGGGTCAAGGCACGAGGTGAGGGTCTGGTGCAGGATTTGGGGTCTCCCCGGCACTCACCACATCTCCAGGGTCCGCCTGGGCTTCTCTACTCCTCCATCTGCTGGCGAAGAACCTGCTGAGGGAGGAGACGCAGTGAGCGCCCAGCAGCCCCCAGCACAGCCCCGGGTCAGGGCTCCGGTCGGGTGCTGGCCTTTTGCAGGGCGCTCGGTGCCGGGGCCACTCACCACTCTGCTCCTCCGGCCGGGCTCTCGCCATCCTCGTCCGAAGCTTCGACTTCTTCCACCATTTCTGCAGGATCCCCAGGAGCTGGGTGAGATGGGAGCAGCTCCCAGCCCCGTGCCGCAGCCCCCCATGACACTCCACTCCACGCCACGCCACACCACGCAACACAACGCCATGCCACACCGTGCCAACTAATGCCACCCCACACCACCCCACGCTGCACCACTCCACCCCACCACACTCCACGCCGCGGTGCAGTGCGGTGCAGTGCGGTGTGGTCCAGCAGTCACCTACCCTGAGCCGCTTGGCCCGCAGTATGGCAGAGACCAGGCTGAGCTGCAGCACCAGCATCAGGAGCGGGAGCAGCTGAGCCGGGCTTGGGATGTTGGAGTGCCCCATGGCAGCGGCTGTGGTGCAGCTGCGGCACTCCGGGTCACCAGCAGAGGCCCGCCGTGCGGATCCCCAGGGACCTCGTGGGTCGGCAGTGAGGGGACCCCCAACACTGCTGGTGTGGCAGAGGCTGAGGCTGCAGTCTGCCGAGATGAGGCCAGACTGCGGTGCCCACTGCCTGCTGCCTGCTCCCGCAGGGCCCCGCACCCTCATTTATAGTAGGGCAGGCAGGCACGCCCCCCTTTGTGACACCGTGGGGCAGGCGGGGACCCCCTTTGTGACACCGTGGGGCAGGCAGGGACCCCCATTGTGACACCCAGTGGCCTCCCACGCCCTTCCCTGCCTGGTACGGGCGGACGCGAGGGGCTCAGGAGGGCCTGGGATGTCCCCCTGGAAATCAGGGGTGGCAGCTGCTGGAAGCCCATGGTCTGCAGGACGGGGGAGCCTGGGGTTTGTTGTAGTCCTCACTTTAGCATTAGTATCAAGGCTCGCTGAAGCCTTAGGCCCCAAGAACTGTCACCTAGATCCGCCGACCGTGCAGTGAACTTTTACTTGGCTACATGAAGGAAGGCCCCTGAAACCGGTGCAAACCAGAAAGATAAGGAGGCTTCAACCTCAGCAGAAGCTGCGATCTTAGAGATAAGAGAAGAATCGACCCGCCTAGAGACAAGGAAAGGGCCCAATGAAGAACGGGAAGACCCCAGACCCTGATAGTACTATTGGTCCGAACTGTCTCCTGAGGGGAGAAGAATTTAGACTGTAAGGGTCTAATTACCCAGGGATTTCTTTGTTCTGGGTCCCTCTCCAGTGCCACCCACCCGGCTTGAGCTGTTTTCTCCGCTGTATCAATAAATTAGTCTGGCGTACGTTGTATCGGAGACTCTGCTTCGGGAAGCCTTGGGTCGAGCCAGAGGGGAGAGGAAGCGCCCGAGAGTGAGTGTGTGTGTGAGCGAGGAGTCGAAAAGGGGCACTCGTCAGCTCCGTGGAGCTGCCGCTGCGAAGGGACTCCGGTCCCAGCAGTTAAAGTCTCGGGTGGTGAGTGTGCGACTCCTGAACGGTGTGTGAGTGCTCGGGCAGCGGCTTCTCCTTTAGCACTCTGGCCCTGCAGCTCTGCTCCCAAGCCTCACCCCACGGTCATGGTGGCCTTGAGGGGGTGGCGGGTCCTCGTGGGGGATCACCAGTGGGACAGGTCCCAGCACAGGCATGGGGTGGGTGCCTGCAGCGTTTGGGGCTCAGCCCCTCCAGCCGTGCTCAGGGACAGGACCGAGGACATGGTGGGGCTGGTGGTGGGAAGGGGCCTCTGACCCGCCCCGGGGCCCTGAGCTGCCTCTGCCCGGGGAGGGAGGCACCCGCTCGGTGTTGGGGCAGAGACAGGACCAGACTGCTGAGGCTGGAGGCACCTCTGGGCTCCATCGGGTCCAACCTCCAGAGCTGGTGGCCCAGGACCATGTCCAGGTGGTTTTGAGTGCCTCCAAGGACGGAGACTCCACCACCTCCCTGGGCAACCTGGGCCAGGGCTGGGCCACCCTGCCAGTGAAAAGTGTTTCCTGCTGTGCAGAGGGACCCTCCTGTGTTCCAGCGTGTGCCCATGGGCTCTGGTCCTGGCACTGGGCACCACGGGGAAGAGCCTGGCTCCGTCCTCTTGGGCACCCTCCCTGCAGGTATGGATGAGATCCCACGGATGAGATGCCCCTGAGCCCTCTCTTCCCCACGCTGAACAGCCCCAGCCCTCCCAGTTGAGGATCCCCTCCCTCCACCTGCTGGCCACGCTCCTCCTCATGCAGCCGCGGACACCCTTGGCCACCTTGGCTCGTGGTCAACTTGGTGCCCCCAGGACCTCCTCTGCCAAGCTGCTTTCCAGCCGCTGGCCCCAGCCTGCGCTGGTGCCTGGGCTTGTTCCTCCCCAGGGGCAGGACTTTGCACTTGTTGAACTTCACCAGGTTCCTGCTGCCCCATTTCTCCAGCCCACCCAGGTCCCCAGACACCAGCACAGCCACTGGGGGACCAGACACCCCCCCTCCCCCAGATTTCTGGGTGCCAGCTGTACCCTGTGCCAGCCGGTCCCCATAGGGATTGGGCACTGAGTGGGTCGCACCCCAGCCACAGGATGGGTAGATGAAGCCCAGCACCAAAGACAGAGAAAACATTTAATTTTTAACATTTCAGGTGGAGGGGTGCCCCAGGGGGTTCCCAGCCCCGCGACCCCATCCGCTCAGTGGTAGGGGAACCCGTTGGACTTGTGGGACCAGCACTGCCACCATGGGGGCTTGCAGACGTGGCGGGGCCGGCAGCGGCGTCTCCACCAGGTCTTGAGGCAGCGCCAGATCCGAGTGCAGCCCTCACACAGGCACCGTCCTGCCCTGCACGGCCCCGGGGCCGCCTGGCCACCAGCCCTGCCCGTGGGCAGCCGCGGCCGTGGGCTGGGCTCTGCCGGGGTGCTCCTGCCCAGAGCAGTGGGGCTGCTCCTGCCAGGGTCCATGGAGCTGCTTCTTTCTGCCTCCATTGCGCTGTTCCTCTTCACCTCCATCGGGCTCCTCCGCCCCAGCCCCACGGGGCTGCTTCTCTCCGGCTCCATGGGGCTGCTCCTCTTCACTTGCGTTGCGCTTCTCCTGCCCAGGTCCTCAGGGCTGCTCCTGCCCGACACTGTGGGACGGCTGCTGCCTGTCGCAGTGGGGCTGCTCTTCTCCATCTCCAGGGAGCTGATTTTGTCTGCTCCCGTGTCCTTCTCCTTGACAATGTCCACATCCGCCCCTGGCAGCTCCACGCCAAGGCACTGGGGACACACTCTGTCCCCCAGCTGCCCCTGCACCTCCATCCTGGTGGGGGGGAGGGAGAGTTCCCCGGGAGGGTCCCACTGCAGGGCCCTGCCGCCCCCCACCACTGGGCCAGCACCGCCTGCAGACGCTCACATTGCTGCTCATGCATCGCCTGGGTGGCCCGGAGGACGCGGATGAGCTCGAGGACGAGCTCCCCCTTGACCATGGCCATGGCTGGGGGACTGCCGGGGGTTGGCTCCATGTCCACGGGGCTCTGCATCCTGTCCCCGTGGTCGCCAGAGACCCGGTCCTGCTCTGTCCCTGCTGGCAGCTCCAGTGGGGTGTTGTGGCCAAGGACTGGCTCTGGGTCCGCCACCGGCCCCTTCTCAGCCTTGGGGGACCGAGGGGTCCCGAGCGGGTGAGCGCTGCCAGCTCCGCCATCGCACCAGGCCAAGGCTCCGGGAAGGAGTAAAGGGAGCTCACGGAAGATGAGGCCAGGGAGCCCAGGGAGTCCATGGAGGCCAGCGGGGCCCGCGGGGACAGGCGCTCCCTGCTCAACACCTCTGTGCTCGCCCTGCAGAGGAGAAGAGGGAAGAGACCCCGCTGCACCCCGGCCCCTCCAGTGGGACCCATGGGCAGCACCCGTCCTCGGCTGGCAGGCAGGGCTGCCCAGCACAGGCAGGGTCAAGGCACGAGGTGAGGGTCTGGTGCAGGATTTGGGGGTCTCCCCCGGCACTCACCACATCTCCAGGGTCCGCCTGGGCTTCTCTACTCCTCCATCTGCTGGCGAAGAACCTGCTGAGGGAGGAGACGCAGTGAGCGCCCAGCAGCCCCCAGCACAGCCCCGGGTCAGGGCTCCGGTCGGGTGCTGGCCTTTTGCAGGGCGCTCGGTGCCGGGGCCACTCACCACTCTGCTCCTCCGGCCGGGCTCTCGCCATCCTCGTCCGAAGCTTCGACTTCTTCCACCATTTCTGCAGGATCCCCAGGAGCTGGGTGAGATGGGAGCAGCTCCCAGCCCCGTGCCGCAGCCCCCCATGACACTCCACGCCACGCCACACCACGCAACACAACGCCATGCCACACCGTGCCAACTAATGCCACCCCACACCACCCCACGCTGCACCACTCCACCCCACCACACTCCACGCCGCGGTGCAGTGCGGTGCAGTGCGGTGTGGTCCAGCAGTCACCTACCCTGAGCCGCTTGGCCCGCAGTATGGCAGAGACCAGGCTGAGCTGCAGCACCAGCATCAGGAGCGGGAGCAGCTGAGCCGGGCTTGGGATGTTGGAGTGCCCCATGGCAGCGGCTGTGGTGCAGCTGCGGCACTCCGGGTCACCAGCAGAGGCCCGCCGTGCGGATCCCCAGGGACCTCGTGGGTCGGCAGTGAGGGGACCCCCAACACTGCTGGTGTGGCAGAGGCTGAGGCTGCAGTCTGCCGAGATGAGGCCAGACTGCGGTGCCCACTGCCTGCTGCCTGCTCCCGCAGGGCCCCGCACCCTCATTTATAGTAGGGCAGGCAGGCACGCCCCCCTTTGTGACACCGTGGGGCAGGCGGGGACCCCCTTTGTGACACCGTGGGGCAGGCAGGGACCCCCATTGTGACACCCAGTGGCCTCCCACGCCCTTCCCTGCCTGGTACGGGCGGACGCGAGGGGCTCAGGAGGGCCTGGGATGTCCCCCTGGAAATCAGGGGTGGCAGCTGCTGGAAGCCCATGGTCTGCAGGACGGGGGAGCCTGGGGTTTGTTGTAGTCCTCACTTTAGCATTAGTATCAAGGCTCGCTGAAGCCTTAGGCCCCAAGAACTGTCACCTAGATCCGCCGACCGTGCAGTGAACTTTTACTTGGCTACATGAAGGAAGGCCCCTGAAACCGGTGCAAACCAGAAAGATAAGGAGGCTTCAACCTCAGCAGAAGCTGCAATCTTAGAGAA
>NW_027328460.1:0-31000 GCF_034638445.1 Ciconia boyciana
AGGACTACCCCCCCACACACACACTCCTTGTGAGCACGCGCAGTGAATTAAAATCATACTGTGACTTTAATTTGAAGCGGAGAAAATACGGACCAATGGAAGAAGAGGATGATTAGTTAGTCTAATGATTATGTATTAGATAGGCGTGGTGTGTTAACTTTTATGTATAAATACTGAAAAAGAATTGCAATAGGTGTGCTCGATTTGTGGAAATTTTCCACCTTGCACCCTGCGCAGAATAAAGCAATGTCTCCTCTCTAAACATGCTCTGTGTGTTTTGGGAGTTATTTTACAGCGAGGCAACAGTTTTGGCGACCCAGATGGGACTCTGAAATTCGAGACCGGACTCGCCCAACGTCTTCTCCCTCCACCCCAGGTCGGATCCCTCCGCGCCCCGAGGGCACGCAAGCGCCCCGAGCCCCGGTAAGCACCAGGTCGACGAGGGCGGACCCGCCAAGGGGGCGAGGACAAGCGAAAGCGACAGACGAGACAGCCAATCGGGACGCGGGATCGGCCGGCGGCGATCTGGCGGCCCAATGGGCGCCGCGGAGGGCCTGGCCGAGTGGAGGAAGCGCGGGGGCGACAACGGGCGTTGTCGTGGCTGACGAGATTATTGGGGCGCGGGCCGCCCGGTCCGGTGGCGCCACTACTGTCTTCGGAAAGATCATCGGCAAGGCGCTTCCCCGCCAACGTCATCTACGAGGACGAGGAGGTAGCCGCGGCTTTGCTCTGTGCGCGGTTCCTCTTCCCTTCCGTTCCCTTCCCTTCCGTTCCCCCCCTCCCCCTCCCCCGGCGCTCGCAGGCGCCCTGAGCCGAGGACCCGTTGTGCGGTGCCCGGGAGCGCGGCAGGGCGGGTGGCGGCGCTGCTGCGGGCGGGTGGGTGGGTGGAGGGACGGGGGACGGACGGGGCCTCTCTGGGTTGTGGCGCTCTCTACTGCGCCATCCCTAAAACATCGCGCTTCTTCGGTGCCCCCCCCCCCCCGCCGGCTGCCGCGGCGCGTACTGGGTTGCTGGTGCTGTCCGGCTCGCCTCGGTTCGCAGCCCCACCGTGTCGTGTGCGCGCGTGCGTAGAGGAGGGCCTCTGACGGTAACGCACTCGGTGGCAGCCGCAGACGTTTGCCGCGTGATATCCCTTTGGCACTGCAAGTCGTGCAAAGTTTGCTGCCGAGGGATGGGAGTGGTCCTACCTCGCGTAGGATGATAGTCTTGAAACCTTAGATTAAGCACGCGCGGTCAGTCTCCTCGGGGATTCTGGGGGGGAGGGGTGGGTGCGTGTGTGTGTGCAAGCAGTGAAGGTCTGAGTAGTGACCGTAATGAGTTAGTTCTGCATAGGAGAAATGCAGGTCTTGATGTGCCTCGTAATAGCATTATAGAGATTTCACAGCTCTGCTGTGCTAGGCTTTGGTTCTGAGCCCCCAAACTGGATTATTAAAGCAAAGAGTTACAGCTTTTCTTATTTTTCTTAAAAAAAAAAAATCTAGAAACCGGCCATCCTGCAGGCTGCAAAAGCTTCCCAGACCTTGTTTCTGTGGTGAAGCGGGACCGTGATAACAGCATGCTTGCAAGGTTCACGCATGCTGGTGCACCACAACGTGCTAGGAACTGGAGTGAGCTGCTTAGACTGTGGGGGAAAAATGCAGCCGTTACCTACACGATGTTAACTTTAAGTTAGTGTCGCGTATAATTTTTTATTAAAACGCTGAAGATTAACAGTTAGGGGTGTCTTCTGCTTTTGAAGGTAGGGTTTATGTGCAATATAGAAGGCAGACTCGTACTATGCACTTGCAGGCTTCCTGTGATTATGCTTTTGTTCAATACTTGAGCTCCCTGTACCATGGAAAGTGAATGGCCGCTGATCTTCCACTTCACTAAATTCTTTGCTGATTCAGTTAAGCCCTTTGTCTCCTGCCTCTGTGTGGACCACATCGAATAGAAAAACTGCTTAGGAAATGATCGACCCAAATTAAAACATACTGGATGGAGGTCGCTAATCTGAAGTACTGGCCCGTCTCCTTGCCCCCATCATCTTGCACGCTGAATCCCACTTCTGGAGGGGCTCTGTAAATATGTTGTATTTTGTGTATAGCAAGTATTAATATCACGTAAGAAAAATCAACGTTTCGCCTTGTGTTTGGGGCATCTGGTAATCTGCTTCTGTACGAGTTCACGTAAGAAAAATCAACGTTTCGGCTTGTGTTTGGGGCATCTGGTAATCTGCTTCTGTACGAGTTCAGTGGGGCGTATTGATTTGCTCAAGCTATTGCCTTTCCCCGAAGCCAATCAAGTTTTAACTGTTTACTCTTCCTCCAGTGCCTTGCGTTCCATGATCTTTCACCCCAAGCTCCGACGCTTTTCCTAGTCGTGCCTAAGGAGCCAATTATCAGGCTATCTGAAGCAGAAGATTCTGGTGAATCTGTAAGTACCGTGGAAGCTTTCTGCACGCTGAACTGTCCCTGTAATTAGTTCCTAATTTACTAGACTCTTTCCCATCCCCTCTTTCCCTCTTGATAGGGCACAGTAGGCTATTTGGGGTTTTCTGGCGCTGTAATCTTTTGCCTCTAGCTTGTAATGGAATTGAGCTTTTTGACTAAAAGTAGTGCTATAAAGCAATGCTCATCCCTGGGTATGTACTTCTGGTGCAAAATGCGGTGGTGTTCTGGAGCGCGGTCTGATGCCTATTGTCATGGTTTAGAGTAAGAGTAGTAGTACTTCTCCTAATACGGAGAAGGGGGCTTGGGGTTTTTGGCAGGTCAGGGGTGAGGAAGGGCAAAGCTGGTTGAGAGGTGCTGGGTGCTTCACTTTTAGCTCTAAAAGTCAAGTTCAAAGGCTTTGTAAACCCACGCAAAAGGCAGCCTAAAGTTTATTTTCCACCAGAATTGCTTATGTTGCCTGAAGGTATAATGGGGGCTTTAGCCCGGAGACAAACTTAGCTTCTGTGGCTGTCTTGTAGTCCGTTACTGTCTAGCCTGAAAAAAATTGCATAGCTCGTTTTTTTCCCTGTAGTGTGCATAATTGGTCTTTGTAGCTTTGCTTGGAAAATGTCAGTTGCAGGCGGACAGACAGTAATTTGAAGCGCAATGGTCGAATTGCTAGGAATTGGCTAACTGGCTTCTCTGGGTGGTTCTCTGCTCTCGTTCCTTCCCTTGCTGCCCTCTCCCCTCTTTGTGTGTGGCTTTTTATGTTATTTATTTATGGGTTTGCACTTCCTTCTCCAGCTTCTTGGGCATTTAATGATTGTTGGCAAGATGCGTGCTGCTCACCTGGGCCTGACCAATGGGTTCCGGACGGTTGTGGATGAAGGGCCCGAGGGTGGGCAGTCTGTCTGTCACGTACATCTACGTATTCTGGGTGGCCGTCAGTTGGGCTGGCCGCCTGGCTAAGATTTTTGCACCACAAGAGTTGCTGCACGTGTACGAATCGCCACTGAATGGATTTCATCTGTTGCCCGTCGGTCTAGCCACACCGTTGATGTCTAATTTTTTGTGACGTGTGTCTGCGGAAGGTAATAAAAGCTTTGAGCAGCAGTTGCACAATAAAGATTTAGCATGGGGATATCATCTCTGTCTTGTGCGTCTTACTGAGGGAAATAGTTCTGCAAGTTAAAATGGTGTCTCCCCGGAGTGTAAGTACGTGGAGTGTTTCAGTCTGTTAACAGTGTTCTATAGGTAGATAGTGATTTGCCCAGTCACTTGAAGCGTGACGCTGGAACCGCTTAGCAGTCTCCTGCGTCTCGTAGGAGGCAAACTCTTAGCTTTTTGGAAGTGGTACGCAAACGTAGATAAAGCCGGCGTAGGCTGCTGCTAAAACTGTAGAAAATACTGTATGTGACGCTACAGGCATGCCATACAAGGGTGGTTTCGGCACAGTGCAATGTGTTGGAAGCATCCAACTCCTGTTGGAGCACTTTATCAATGGCTGTGTGATAAGGCCCCGTTGCTATCCCTTTTCTGGTGAGGAGGGATATGGTAGGAGAAAACAGTCGGTCCGAATGGCAGCTGCGGTGCTTCCATAGCACAGTGGAATATCCCTTTGGTCACTTTTGGGTCAGCTGTCCTGGCTCTGTCCCCTCCCAACCTCTTGCCCACCCCCAGCTTACTGGGCTTTGGGGGTGGGGTGGTTGGAGAGACAGCCTCCATGCTGTGGGAGCACTGCTCAGCAGTAGCCAAAACATTGGTGTGTTATCAACACCCTTCTAGCTACAACTACAAAGCACAGCACTATGAGGGCTGCTATGGGCAAAGTTAACTCCATCCCAGCCAGACCCAAACCAAAACTGCATCACAGGGAGACAGCAAACTTTGTCTGTCTTTTAACAGCTGCTCAAAAAGGGAGATGGGCATGGGAAAGCAGGGCGATCCTTCGTTGCCCTTGAACGCTGTGTTGCTGAGGCATCTGAGACGCCCACTGGGAGGCGTCTTCATCTCTTCTATATCCCCAAGCGATCAGGTGAAGTTGGGTGACACGGGCGTGTAAGTAACCCGAGGACTTCACCTTTATTTAATCTTCCCGGGAGGAGATGGAAACGATTTACCTGAAGTAGATGGAAGCTGACATATGATGTTTCCTGGAAGCTGCGCTGGTGCAGTGTTTGCTTACTGAATGATTGAGCTAGGTAACATCTATTGTTCTGTCTGTGTAAACTCCCTAAGGTATCTAGAAGGTGTTCCCGCTTCTGGGGCGGGGGAATGTTGAAGAGGCTAGGTACGGCTTATACATTCAGAGAGACTGGGCGATTGCCATAGGTTTTAGAAGTCTGTGGCGCCTGGTGGAATTTACGTCTCGCCTCACAGGCGACGTTGCCGATACTTTGCTCCAAACCAGAGAGAGCAAAGGGTTATTAAACAGTGATCCGCTGAAGAATCGTAGCATCCTAGAGCAGCCCAGGTGGGAAGGGACCTGGAAAGATCATCTGGTCCAACCTTTTGTGGGAAAGGCAGCCTAGATGAGATTATCTAGCACCCTGTCCAATCGCATCTTGAAAACCTCCAGCGATGGGGACTCTACCACATCCCTGGGGAGGCTGTTCCGGTGGATGATTGCTCTCGCTGTGTAATAAAGAAATAAATACAAATACATAATAATATGTCTGTCTTGTGTCAAGATGAAACCTCTCTCCTGGTGCAACTTGTACCCGTTGCCCCTTGTCTTCTCCATGTGGCTCCTTGTGAAGAGAGAGCCTCCGTCCCCTTTGTAGCCACCCTTTAAGTACTGGAATACTGTGATGAGGTTCCCCCCTGAGCCTTCTCTTCTCCAAGGGAGAAAAGACCCAACTCCTTCAGTCTTTCCTCATAGGGCAGGTCCTCCAGCCCTTTGATCGTCTTTGTGGCCCTCCTTGGGACCTGCTCCAGTCTGTCTGCGTCTCTTTTTGAATTGTGGGGACCAGAACCGGACACAGCGCTCCAGGTGCGGTCTGCAGGGGTGGCCTCTGTGAGAAGAGGCCAGGGTCTGCCCTGTGCCGGACACAGCTGGTTCCAGCCAGCTAGGCACCGGACTGACCGCAGGCCAAAGCTGAGCAACTCGGCGAAGCTGGTGGCGCCCCTGTGAAAACATATTTAAGAAAGGGCAAAGCGCTGTCCGGGGCAGGTGGGCAGCCGGGGCAGCAATCCCTGCTGCCCGTGGATCCGGCAGGTGGATATTTCCTGAAGGCACTTTTTCATCCTATTTTCTCCCCCTGTCCTGTTGAGGAGGGGCAGCGAGAGAGCAGCTGGGTGGGCCCCTGGCAGCCGGCCAAGGTCAACCCACCACAAAGCCTAAAAGGCAGATTCCTCCGTGTAGAAGCTGAAGGGGGTCGGTGGTTTAAAGAATGATAGTGACTGGGGTAGGAACAGGACCTTTTGGAGGTAGGAAAGTCGGGAAATATCTGGGGATCCAGTCACTTTGAGGAGGGGGAAATTTCAAGAGAAAAAGCCTTCTTTCTGAGCAATAAGAGGTTCTTGTGAGAAAAAGGATCTAGACTCCATTTTTTCTCACTTGGTAATAAAAGTGACAAAGAACTGGAACTCCTGCGTGCAAAGGGATGAAAATGTACGGAGCCTGTTGGATGCTCTCTGTGTGTGTGTGTGTGTGTGTGTTGGAAACCCAGGAACAGCTATAAAGAGGTCATGGAGTAGATGTGAGCTTGGTTAACTTGGTCTTGCAAAACTTGATTAAAACAGAGCCTTAGAGAAGGCAATGCCTTGAGGATGTGAAGGGTAAAGGACAATAAGTAAGGCTGGAGATGTAGTTCCCGATCCTTTTGTCGGGAAGGATTAGGACTGAATGTTGATTTGACTGAAGCGCAGGTTCCAATCCGTCTTCTATAACTGAAATTCAGTAGCAAAGGAGACCGAAAGCTGAGAACTCCCGTGACTGGAGTGTTGCAATGGAGGGATAGGGGCTCTTTAGGAAGGACAGGCCGGGAAGATGAGGAGGGGGAGTGGCCCTTTTATGTGAGAGAACAGCTGGAATGCAAGGAGCCCTGCCTGGGGATGGCTGATGAGCCTACCGACCGAGAGCTCATGGGTAAGGACCGAAGAGAAGACGGGTAAGGGTGGCATTGTAGCGGGCGTCTGCTATAGGCCGCCTGACCAGGAAGAACAAGCGGATGAGGCCCTCTACAGACAGATAGGAGCAGCCTTGCGTTCGCAGGCCCTGGTCCTCACGGGGGACTTCAACCACCCCGATATCTGCTGGAGGGACAAGACAGCAGGGCAACCATGCAAAGCTGACCCAACCACCCACCCGCATTAGAACCGGTGCCACCAGAAAAGCACGTAAGGTATTAGTAATCGGAGATTCCCTACTGAGAGGCACCAAAGCACCCATTTGCCATCCAGACGATTTCTCTAGAGAAGTCTGCTGCCTACCAGGAGCTCGCATTCGTGGCGTCACTGAGAGGCTGCCGAGCCTGGTGAGCCCTACAGATTATCATCTGCTCCTACTATTCCGCGTAGGGTCTGACGAGGCAACTTAGAGCCTCGTCAAAAAGACGAGGCTCCAAAGACCATCTGTCCCTCGGAGCAATGTTAAAAGGATCAGGAGCACAGGTGGTGGTCTCCTCTAACCTCCCAGTCAGAGGAAGGGGTCCAGGAAGGAGGAGACGAATTGAACAGGGGAATGCCTGGCTGCGTAGCTGGTGCCATACTCAAGGTTTTGGCAAAGGTAGATCATGGATCTACCTTTGAGAAGCCAGGTCTGTTGGGAGCTGATGGGGTTCACCTGACCAAGCGGGGCAAGAGGGTCTTCGCCAACAAGCTGGCCAGACTTACAAGGAGGGCTTTAAACTAGACCCAGCGGGGGAAGGCGATGGAGTTTTGAGCAACAGAGAGGAGCCAGGGGCTGCTGATGCATTAGGAACCAACAGGGGAACACCTGAGAAATGCTGCAAAGGAATTGGGGCTTGAGCCTCCAAAAGGTGACGCGGTCGACAGCCCAGCTGAAGTGTCTCTATCCCAATGCACGCAGCACGGGTAACAAACAGGAGGAGGTGGAAGCCGCTGTGCAGCTGGAAAGCTATGGCCTAATCGCTATCGCTGAAACTTGGTGGGATGACTCACACGACTGGAGGGCTGCAATCGATGGCTATAAACTGTTCAGAAGGAAGGAGAGGCGGGGGGGGGTTGCCCGCTATGGAAAAAAGAAAAAAGGATTGACTGCACAGAGCTGTCTTTGAAAGACAGCGATGAACAGGTTGAGAGCTTATGGGTGAAAATTCGAGGCCAAGCCAACAAAGGAAACCTCGTGGTTGGTGTCTACTATAGGGGAGGATGTTGACAAAGCGTTCTTACTTCAACTACCAGAAGCATCACACTCGCGGGCAAAGAGTAAAGTCAAGACCCTGAATTTTAGGAGAGCGAACTTTCAGGTGTTTCAAGAACTCGTGGATGGGACCTCCCTGGGAAACTGCCCTCGGGGATAAAGGAGCAGAAGGGAGCTGGCAGCTCTTTAAGGACGTTTTTCGTAGAGCACAAGAGCTCTCGATTCCCATGCGTAAGAAATCAGGCAAGGAAGGCAGGAGACCAGCATGGCTGAGTAAGGACCTTCTGGTCGAGCTGAAGCGCAAGAAGGAAATGCATAGTGAGTGGAAGCAGGGACACGCGTCCTGGGAAGAATATAGGGATGCTGCCCGGGTGTGTAGGGATGGGATCAGGAAAGCTAAGGCACAGCTGGAGCTGAATTTGGCAAGGGATGTGAAGAATCATAAGAAGGGCTTCTACAGGTGCGTTGGCCAGAAAAGGAAGACTAAAGAAAACGTACACCACCCCCATGCCACCCCCCCCAATAAATAAGACAGGAGCTCTAGTGACAACCGACTTGGGGAAGGCTGAGGTACTCAACGATTTTGTTTTGCCTCCGTTTTCACTGGCAATCACTGTTCCCACATCTCTCAAGTCCCTGAACCTCAAGGCAGGGACTGGGGGAACAAAGTCCCTCCCATCGTAGGAAACGATCCGGTTCAAGACCACGTGAGGAACCTGAACATACACAAGTCCATGGGACCTGACGAGGTGCATCCCAGGGTGTCTCGTCCCACTCGGTGGGTTGCGAGATGGGTGAATCTTTTTGATTCCCTGACGGTTTGCGTACCGACCAACAAAGGCCGATCTCTGCTCGGCAGAGCCGCGTGGTCGGTAGAGGGGTAACAGTTTTAAACTGAAAGAGGGTAGGTTTAGGTTGGAAATAAGGAAGAATTTTTTTTTACGACGAGGGTGGTGAGACACTGGAGAACGGGTTGCCCAGAGAAGTTGTGGATGCCCCATCACTGGAAGTGTTCAAGGTCAGGTTGGGCGGGGCTTTGAGCAACCTGATCAAGTGAAAGATGTCCCTGCCCATTGCAGAGGGGTTGGGCTAGATGATCTTTAAAAGGTCCCTTCCTACCCAAACCATTCTCCGATTCTGTGACTGAATGCCGCCTTTGCCTCAGTCTTTGCTAGCAAGACCAGCCTTCAGGAATCCCAGGCCCCGGAGGCCAGGGGGAAAGTCTGGAGCAAGGAAGACGTACCCTTGGCGGAAGAGGATCTGGTCAGGGAATACTTAAGCAAACCGGATGTACGTAAGGCCACGGGCCCTGATGGGATGCACGCATGAGCGCTGGGGGAGCGGGCAGATGTCATTGTGAAGCCACTCTTGATAATCTTTGATCGATCACGGCGACTGGGAGAGGCGCCTGAGGACTGGAGGAATGCAAATGTCACCCCTCTCTTCAAGAAGGGCAAGAAAGAGGACCCAGGGAACTACAGGCTGGTCAGCCTCCCTCGATCCCTGCAAGGGCGACGGAGCAGCTAATCCTGGAAACCGCTTCCAGGCACATGAAGGACAAGACGGTCATCAGGAGTAGTCATCATGGATTCACCAAGGGGAGTCATGCTTGACCGACCTGATAACCTTCTATGATGAAACGACTGGCTTGGTAGACGAGGGGAGAGCAGCGGATATTGCCTACCTAGCCTTCGGGAAGGCTTTTGACACCGTCTCCCGTAAGATCCTCATAGAGAAGCTGATGAAGTATGGGCTGGATGAGCAGACAGTGGGGTGGGTTGAAAACTGGCTGAACAGCTGGGCCCAGAGGGTGGTGATCGGTGGCATGAAGTCTAGTTGGAGGCCAGTCACTAGCGGTGTACCCCGGGGGTCAATACTGGGTCCGATCCTGTTCAACGTCCTGATTAATGATCTGGATGATGGGTAGACAGACTGTACCCTCGGCGAGTTTGCTGATGATACAAAACTGGGAGGAGTGGCTGATACACCAGAGGGTTGTGCTGCCATCCAGAGGGACCTCGACAGGCTGGAGAAATGGGCAGGCAGGAGCCTCGTGCGGTTCAGCAAGGGGAAGTGCCAAGTCCTGCACCTGGGGAGGAACAACCCCATGCACCAGTATATGCTGGAGGCGGACCGGCTGGAAAGCAGCTTTGCAGAAAAGGACGTGGGGGGGCTCCTGGTGGACACCAAAGTTGAACGTGAGCCGACAGTGTGCCCTTGCCGCAAAGAAGGCTAAGGATATCCTTAGCCCGATATAGAGGAAAGCAGGGTTTACGTATGTTACAATACAGCTGTGTAGACCGATCGAATTGCCCACTATCCCCGGGGGTGCAGGGCACCACAGACCGCCCTTGGGCAGCTTTGGGGGCACTGCCTATTTTCCTAAAAGCCTCCTACCCAGCTTAGCGCAAAGCCTATCTTGATCTGCCCTCCAGCCCTCAAGCCACCAGTGCCGAAGGCACGCCTTGTATTTTATTTTCTCCCAGGAGGAGGCGTGCAGCTTAGAAGCGTCTGCAATTGAAGCGGGGCTTTCAGGGACCAATTTAGAGCAACTTCTGTCGGTTCTACGAGATGTTCTGAAAAGTTAAGGCCTGGCCTGGCCTGGCCTGGCCTGGCCAAAGCAGTCATTTGCCTGGAGGAGCAGCACCAAAAAGCCACAAGCACGTTTGGGGTGGACTTGATGCGGTAACAAATAACAAGAAATAGTACTTGTAGCTACAACAGCCTCTTCCGAGACCTCGTTGCCCGCCCACAGGGTCGCAGCACTACACGGCACAGGTCCCTCCGCGGACTCGCCCAACGTCTTCTCCCTCCACCCCAGGTCAGATTGTCACCTTGAATTGTGTATATATGAGTATGCATTTTAGAATATTTTAGTATATGAGTATGTATTTTAGAATAAAATAGAAATAGTATAAGAGTTATTAGTAGTTAAGAAGGGATCACAGTTAGAATAGAAATTAGCATACTAGAGTGTGAGAATCATAGACAGTTAGAAATAGAAACTAGCATACGAGACTGTGAGAATTGTAGAATCTTCAAGGTAATAGATAATGCCTAAGTTAGATAAGAGGGTATGGGCACTGCATATTTTACTAACAAGCCTATGTTTCTCCTCAAAGAATGCGAAGCTGTAACCCTTCAAAGACCGATAACGGGAACATCCTCTTACCGGGAGAGCCGTAAAGATAAAGGGACACCACAACAACCATGAAAACAACAGGAATAACAGTAACTAGGGGAAAGGTAAAGGCGGCAGGGGAGATCGCGGCCACCGACCCAATTGGGGGACGAAAGGACTACCCCCCCACACACACACTCCTTGTGAGCACGCGCAGTGAATTAAAATCATACTGTGACTTTAATTTGAAGCGGAGAAAATACGGACCAATGGAAGAAGAGGATGATTAGTTAGTCTAATGATTATGTATTAGATAGGCGTGGTGTGTTAACTTTTATGTATAAATACTGAAAAAGAATTGCAATAGGTGTGCTCGATTTGTGGAAATTTTCCACCTTGCACCCTGCGCAGAATAAAGCAATGTCTCCTCTCTAAACATGCTCTGTGTGTTTTGGGAGTTATTTTACAGCGAGGCAACAGTTTTGGCGACCCAGATGGGACTCTGAAATTCGAGACCGGACTCGCCCAACGTCTTCTCCCTCCACCCCCAGGTCGGATCCCTCCGCGCCCCGAGGGCACGCAAGCGCCCCGAGCCCCGGTAAGCACCAGGTCGACGAGGGCGGACCCGCCAAGGGGGCGAGGACAAGCGAAAGCGACAGACGAGACAGCCAATCGGGACGCGGGATCGGCCGGCGGCGATCTGGCGGCCCAATGGGCGCCGCGGAGGGCCTGGCCGAGTGGAGGAAGCGCGGGGGCGACAACGGGCGTTGTCGTGGCTGACGAGATTATTGGGGCGCGGGCCGCCCGGTCCGGTGGCGCCACTACTGTCTTCGGAAAGATCATCGGCAAGGCGCTTCCCCGCCAACGTCATCTACGAGGACGAGGAGGTAGCCGCGGCTTTGCTCTGTGCGCGGTTCCTCTTCCGTTCCCTTCCCTTCCGTTCCCCCCCTCCCCCGGCGCTCGCAGGCGCCCTGAGCCGAGGACCCGTTGTGCGGTGCCCGGGAGCGCGGCAGGGCGGGTGGCGGCGCTGCTGCGGGCGGGTGGGTGGGTGGAGGGACGGGGGACGGACGGGGCCTCTCTGGGTTGTGGCGCTCTCTACTGCGCCATCCCTAAAACATCGCGCTTCTTCGGTGCCCCCCCGCCGGCTGCCGCGGCGCGTACTGGGTTGCTGGTGCTGTCCGGCTCGCCTCGGTTCGCAGCCCCACCGTGTCGTGTGCGCGCGTGCGTAGAGGAGGGCCTCTGACGGTAACGCACTCGGTGGCAGCCGCAGACGTTTGCCGCGTGATATCCCTTTGGCACTGCAAGTCGTGCAAAGTTTGCTGCCGAGGGATGGGAGTGGTCCTACCTCGCGTAGGATGATAGTCTTGAAACCTTAGATTAAGCACGCGCGGTCAGTCTCCTCGGGGATTCTGGGGGGGAGGGGTGGGTGCGTGTGTGTGTGCAAGCAGTGAAGGTCTGAGTAGTGACCGTAATGAGTTAGTTCTGCATAGGAGAAATGCAGGTCTTGATGTGCCTCGTAATAGCATTATAGAGATTTCACAGCTCTGCTGTGCTAGGCTTTGGTTCTGAGCCCCCAAACTGGATTATTAAAGCAAAGAGTTACAGCTTTTCTTATTTTTCTTAAAAAAAAAAAATCTAGAAACCGGCCATCCTGCAGGCTGCAAAAGCTTCCCAGACCTTGTTTCTGTGGTGAAGCGGGACCGTGATAACAGCATGCTTGCAAGGTTCACGCATGCTGGTGCACCACAACGTGCTAGGAACTGGAGTGAGCTGCTTAGACTGTGGGGGAAAAAATGCAGCCGTTACCTACACGATGTTAACTTTAAGTTAGTGTCGCGTATAATTTTTTATTAAAACGCTGAAGATTAACAGTTAGGGGTGTCTTCTGCTTTTGAAGGTAGGGTTTATGTGCAATATAGAAGGCAGACTCGTACTATGCACTTGCAGGCTTCCTGTGATTATGCTTTTGTTCAATACTTGAGCTCCCTGTACCATGGAAAGTGAATGGCCGCTGATCTTCCACTTCACTAAATTCTTTGCTGATTCAGTTAAGCCCTTTGTCTCCTGCCTCTGTGTGGACCACATCGAATAGAAAAACTGCTTAGGAAATGATCGACCCAAATTAAAACATACTGGATGGAGGTCGCTAATCTGAAGTACTGGCCCGTCTCCTTGCCCCCATCATCTTGCACGCTGAATCCCACTTCTGGAGGGGCTCTGTAAATATGTTGTATTTTGTGTATAGCAAGTATTAATATCACGTAAGAAAAATCAACGTTTCGCCTTGTGTTTGGGGCATCTGGTAATCTGCTTCTGTACGAGTTCACGTAAGAAAAATCAACGTTTCGGCTTGTGTTTGGGGCATCTGGTAATCTGCTTCTGTACGAGTTCAGTGGGGCGTATTGATTTGCTCAAGCTATTGCCTTTCCCCGAAGCCAATCAAGTTTTAACTGTTTACTCTTCCTCCAGTGCCTTGCGTTCCATGATCTTTCACCCCAAGCTCCGACGCTTTTCCTAGTCGTGCCTAAGGAGCCAATTATCAGGCTATCTGAAGCAGAAGATTCTGGTGAATCTGTAAGTACCGTGGAAGCTTTCTGCACGCTGAACTGTCCCTGTAATTAGTTCCTAATTTACTAGACTCTTTCCCATCCCCTCTTTCCCTCTTGATAGGGCACAGTAGGCTATTTGGGGTTTTCTGGCGCTGTAATCTTTTGCCTCTAGCTTGTAATGGAATTGAGCTTTTTGACTAAAAGTAGTGCTATAAAGCAATGCTCATCCCTGGGTATGTACTTCTGGTGCAAAATGCGGTGGTGTTCTGGAGCGCGGTCTGATGCCTATTGTCATGGTTTAGAGTAAGAGTAGTAGTACTTCTCCTAATACGGAGAAGGGGGCTTGGGGTTTTTGGCAGGTCAGGGGTGAGGAAGGGCAAAGCTGGTTGAGAGGTGCTGGGTGCTTCACTTTTAGCTCTAAAAGTCAAGTTCAAAGGCTTTGTAAACCCACGCAAAAGGCAGCCTAAAGTTTATTTTCCACCAGAATTGCTTATGTTGCCTGAAGGTATAATGGGGGCTTTAGCCCGGAGACAAACTTAGCTTCTGTGGCTGTCTTGTAGTCCGTTACTGTCTAGCCTGAAAAAAATTGCATAGCTCTTTTTTTTTCCCTGTAGTGTGCATAATTGGTCTTTGTAGCTTTGCTTGGAAAATGTCAGTTGCAGGCGGACAGACAGTAATTTGAAGCGCAATGGTCGAATTGCTAGGAATTGGCTAACTGGCTTCTCTGGGTGGTTCTCTGCTCTCGTTCCTTCCCTTGCTGCCCTCTCCCCTCTTTGTGTGTGGCTTTTTATGTTATTTATTTATGGGTTTGCACTTCCTTCTCCAGCTTCTTGGGCATTTAATGATTGTTGGCAAGATGCGTGCTGCTCACCTGGGCCTGACCAATGGGTTCCGGACGGTTGTGGATGAAGGGCCCGAGGGTGGGCAGTCTGTCTGTCACGTACATCTACGTATTCTGGGTGGCCGTCAGTTGGGCTGGCCGCCTGGCTAAGATTTTTGCACCACAAGAGTTGCTGCACGTGTACGAATCGCCACTGAATGGATTTCATCTGTTGCCCGTCGGTCTAGCCACACCGTTGATGTCTAATTTTTTGTGACGTGTGTCTGCGGAAGGTAATAAAAGCTTTGAGCAGCAGTTGCACAATAAAGATTTAGCATGGGGATATCATCTCTGTCTTGTGCGTCTTACTGAGGGAAATAGTTCTGCAAGTTAAAATGGTGTCTCCCCGGAGTGTAAGTACGTGGAGTGTTTCAGTCTGTTAACAGTGTTCTATAGGTAGATAGTGATTTGCCCAGTCACTTGAAGCGTGACGCTGGAACCGCTTAGCAGTCTCCTGCGTCTCGTAGGAGGCAAACTCTTAGCTTTTTGGAAGTGGTACGCAAACGTAGATAAAGCCGGCGTAGGCTGCTGCTAAAACTGTAGAAAATACTGTATGTGACGCTACAGGCATGCCATACAAGGGTGGTTTCGGCACAGTGCAATGTGTTGGAAGCATCCAACTCCTGTTGGAGCACTTTATCAATGGCTGTGTGATAAGGCCCCGTTGCTATCCCTTTTCTGGTGAGGAGGGATATGGTAGGAGAAAACAGTCGGTCCGAATGGCAGCTGCGGTGCTTCCATAGCACAGTGGAATATCCCTTTGGTCACTTTTGGGTCAGCTGTCCTGGCTCTGTCCCCTCCCAACCTCTTGCCCACCCCCAGCTTACTGGGCTTTGGGGTGGGGTGGTTGGAGAGACAGCCTCCATGCTGTGGGAGCACTGCTCAGCAGTAGCCAAAACATTGGTGTGTTATCAACACCCTTCTAGCTACAACTACAAAGCACAGCACTATGAGGGCTGCTATGGGCAAAGTTAACTCCATCCCAGCCAGACCCAAACCAAAACTGCATCACAGGGAGACAGCAAACTTTGTCTGTCTTTTAACAGCTGCTCAAAAAGGGAGATGGGCATGGGAAAGCAGGGCGATCCTTCGTTGCCCTTGAACGCTGTGTTGCTGAGGCATCTGAGACGCCCACTGGGAGGCGTCTTCATCTCTTCTATATCCCCAAGCGATCAGGTGAAGTTGGGTGACACGGGCGTGTAAGTAACCCGAGGACTTCACCTTTATTTAATCTTCCCGGGAGGAGATGGAAACGATTTACCTGAAGTAGATGGAAGCTGACATATGATGTTTCCTGGAAGCTGCGCTGGTGCAGTGTTTGCTTACTGAATGATTGAGCTAGGTAACATCTATTGTTCTGTCTGTGTAAACTCCCTAAGGTATCTAGAAGGTGTTCCCGCTTCTGGGGCGGGGGAATGTTGAAGAGGCTAGGTACGGCTTATACATTCAGAGAGACTGGGCGATTGCCATAGGTTTTAGAAGTCTGTGGCGCCTGGTGGAATTTACGTCTCGCCTCACAGGCGACGTTGCCGATACTTTGCTCCAAACCAGAGAGAGCAAAGGGTTATTAAACAGTGATCCGCTGAAGAATCGTAGCATCCTAGAGCAGCCCAGGTGGGAAGGGACCTGGAAAGATCATCTGGTCCAACCTTTTGTGGGAAAGGCAGCCTAGATGAGATTATCTAGCACCCTGTCCAATCGCATCTTGAAAACCTCCAGCGATGGGGACTCTACCACATCCCTGGGGAGGCTGTTCCGGTGGATGATTGCTCTCGCTGTGTAATAAAGAAATAAATACAAATAATAATAATATGTCTGTCTTGTGTCAAGATGAAACCTCTCTCCTGGTGCAACTTGTACCCGTTGCCCCTTGTCTTCTCCATGTGGCTCCTTGTGAAGAGAGAGCCTCCGTCCCCTTTGTAGCCACCCTTTAAGTACTGGAATACTGTGATGAGGTTCCCCCCTGAGCCTTCTCTTCTCCAAGGGAGAAAAGACCCAACTCCTTCAGTCTTTCCTCATAGGGCAGGTCCTCCAGCCCTTTGATCGTCTTTGTGGCCCTCCTTGGGACCTGCTCCAGTCTGTCTGCGTCTCTTTTTGAATTGTGGGGACCAGAACCGGACACAGCGCTCCAGGTGCGGTCTGCAGGGGTGGCCTCTGTGAGAAGAGGCCAGGGTCTGCCCTGTGCCGGACACAGCTGGTTCCAGCCAGCTAGGCACCGGACTGACCGCAGGCCAAAGCTGAGCAACTCGGCGAAGCTGGTGGCGCCCTGTGAAAACATATTTAAGAAAGGGCAAAGCGCTGTCCGGGGCAGGTGGGCAGCCGGGGCAGCAATCCCTGCTGCCCGTGGATCCGGCAGGTGGATATTTCCTGAAGGCACTTTTTCATCCTATTTTCTCCCCCTGTCCTGTTGAGGAGGGGCAGCGAGAGAGCAGCTGGGTGGGCCCCTGGCAGCCGGCCAAGGTCAACCCACCACAAAGCCTAAAAGGCAGATTCCTCCGTGTAGAAGCTGAAGGGGGTCGGTGGTTTAAAGAATGATAGTGACTGGGGTAGGAACAGGACCTTTTGGAGGTAGGAAAGTCGGGAAATATCTGGGGATCCAGTCACTTTGAGGAGGGGGAAATTTCAAGAGAAAAAGCCTTCTTTCTGAGCAATAAGAGGTTCTTGTGAGAAAAAGGATCTAGACTCCATTTTTTCTCACTTGGTAATAAAAGTGACAAAGAACTGGAACTCCTGCGTGCAAAGGGATGAAAATGTACGGAGCCTGTTGGATGCTCTCTGTGTGTGTGTGTGTGTGTGTGTTGGAAACCCAGGAACAGCTATAAAGAGGTCATGGAGTAGATGTGAGCTTGGTTAACTTGGTCTTGCAAAACTTGATTAAAACAGAGCCTTAGAGAAGGCAATGCCTTGAGGATGTGAAGGGTAAAAGGACAATAAGTAAGGCTGGAGATGTAGTTCCCGATCCTTTTGTCGGGAAGGATTAGGACTGAATGTTGATTTGACTGAAGCGCAGGTTCCAATCCGTCTTCTATAACTGAAATTCAGTAGCAAAGGAGACCGAAAGCTGAGAACTCCCGTGACTGGAGTGTTGCAATGGAGGGATAGGGGCTCTTTAGGAAGGACAGGCCGGGAAGATGAGGAGGGGGAGTGGCCCCTTTATGTGAGAGAACAGCTGGAATGCAAGGAGCCCTGCCTGGGGATGGCTGATGAGCCTACCGACCGAGAGCTCATGGGTAAGGACCGAAGAGAAGACGGGTAAGGGTGGCATTGTAGCGGGCGTCTGCTATAGGCCGCCTGACCAGGAAGAACAAGCGGATGAGGCCCTCTACAGACAGATAGGAGCAGCCTTGCGTTCGCAGGCCCTGGTCCTCACGGGGGACTTCAACCACCCCGATATCTGCTGGAGGGACAAGACAGCAGGGCAACCATGCAAAGCTGACCCAACCACCCACCCGCATTAGAACCGGTGCCACCAGAAAAGCACGTAAGGTATTAGTAATCGGAGATTCCCTACTGAGAGGCACCAAAGCACCCATTTGCCATCCAGACGATTTCTCTAGAGAAGTCTGCTGCCTACCAGGAGCTCGCATTCGTGGCGTCACTGAGAGGCTGCCGAGCCTGGTGAGCCCTACAGATTATCATCTGCTCCTACTATTCCGCGTAGGGTCTGACGAGGCAACTTAGAGCCTCGTCAAAAGACGAGGCTCCAAAAGACCATCTGTCCCTCGGAGCAATGTTAAAAGGATCAGGAGCACAGGTGGTGGTCTCCTCTAACCTCCCAGTCAGAGGAAGGGGTCCAGGAAGGAGGAGACGAATTGAACAGGGGAATGCCTGGCTGCGTAGCTGGTGCCATACTCAAGGTTTTGGCAAAGGTAGATCATGGATCTACCTTTGAGAAGCCAGGTCTGTTGGGAGCTGATGGGGTTCACCTGACCAAGCGGGGCAAGAGGGTCTTCGCCAACAAGCTGGCCAGACTTACAAGGAGGGCTTTAAACTAGACCCAGCGGGGGAAGGCGATGGAGTTTTGAGCAACAGAGAGGAGCCAGGGGCTGCTGATGCATTAGGAACCAACAGGGGAACACCTGAGAAATGCTGCAAAGGAATTGGGGCTTGAGCCTCCAAAAAGGTGACGCGGTCGACAGCCCAGCTGAAGTGTCTCTATCCCAATGCACGCAGCACGGGTAACAAACAGGAGGAGGTGGAAGCCGCTGTGCAGCTGGAAAGCTATGGCCTAATCGCTATCGCTGAAACTTGGTGGGATGACTCACACGACTGGAGGGCTGCAATCGATGGCTATAAACTGTTCAGAAGGAAGGAGAGGCGGGGGGGGGTTGCCCGCTATGGAAAAAAGAAAAAAGGATTGACTGCACAGAGCTGTCTTTGAAAGACAGCGATGAACAGGTTGAGAGCTTATGGGTGAAAATTCGAGGCCAAGCCAACAAAGGAAACCTCGTGGTTGGTGTCTACTATAGGGGAGGATGTTGACAAAGCGTTCTTACTTCAACTACCAGAAGCATCACACTCGCGGGCAAAGAGTAAAGTCAAGACCCTGAATTTTAGGAGAGCGAACTTTCAGGTGTTTCAAGAACTCGTGGATGGGACCTCCCTGGGAAACTGCCCTCGGGGATAAAGGAGCAGAAGGGAGCTGGCAGCTCTTTAAGGACGTTTTCGTAGAGCACAAGAGCTCTCGATTCCCATGCGTAAGAAATCAGGCAAGGAAGGCAGGAGACCAGCATGGCTGAGTAAGGACCTTCTGGTCGAGCTGAAGCGCAAGAAGGAAATGCATAGTGAGTGGAAGCAGGGACACGCGTCCTGGGAAGAATATAGGGATGCTGCCCGGGTGTGTAGGGATGGGATCAGGAAAGCTAAGGCACAGCTGGAGCTGAATTTGGCAAGGGATGTGAAGAATCATAAGAAGGGCTTCTACAGGTGCGTTGGCCAGAAAAGGAAGACTAAAGAAAACGTACACCACCCCCATGCCACCCCCCAATAAATAAGACAGGAGCTCTAGTGACAACCGACTTGGGGAAGGCTGAGGTACTCAACGATTTTGTTTTGCCTCCGTTTTCACTGGCAATCACTGTTCCCACATCTCTCAAGTCCCTGAACCTCAAGGCAGGGACTGGGGGAACAAAGTCCCTCCCATCGTAGGAAACGATCCGGTTCAAGACCACGTGAGGAACCTGAACATACACAAGTCCATGGGACCTGACGAGGTGCATCCCAGGGTGTCTCGTCCCACTCGGTGGGTTGCGAGATGGGTGAATCTTTTTGATTCCCTGACGGTTTGCGTACCGACCAACAAAGGCCGATCTCTGCTCGGCAGAGCCGCGTGGTCGGTAGAGGGGTAACAGTTTTAAACTGAAAGAGGGTAGGTTTAGGTTGGAAATAAGGAAGAATTTTTTTACGACGAGGGTGGTGAGACACTGGAGAACGGGTTGCCCAGAGAAGTTGTGGATGCCCCATCACTGGAAGTGTTCAAGGTCAGGTTGGGCGGGGCTTTGAGCAACCTGATCAAGTGAAAGATGTCCCTGCCCATTGCAGAGGGGTTGGGCTAGATGATCTTTAAAAGGTCCCTTCCTACCCAAACCATTCTCCGATTCTGTGACTGAATGCCGCCTTTGCCTCAGTCTTTGCTAGCAAGACCAGCCTTCAGGAATCCCAGGCCCCGGAGGCCAGGGGGAAAGTCTGGAGCAAGGAAGACGTACCCTTGGCGGAAGAGGATCTGGTCAGGGAATACTTAAGCAAACCGGATGTACGTAAGGCCACGGGCCCTGATGGGATGCACGCATGAGCGCTGGGGGAGCGGGCAGATGTCATTGTGAAGCCACTCTTGATAATCTTTGATCGATCACGGCGACTGGGAGAGGCGCCTGAGGACTGGAGGAATGCAAATGTCACCCCTCTCTTCAAGAAGGGCAAGAAAGAGGACCCAGGGAACTACAGGCTGGTCAGCCTCCCTCGATCCCTGCAAGGGCGACGGAGCAGCTAATCCTGGAAACCGCTTCCAGGCACATGAAGGACAAGACGGTCATCAGGAGTAGTCATCATGGATTCACCAAGGGGGGAGTCATGCTTGACCGACCTGATAACCTTCTATGATGAAACGACTGGCTTGGTAGACGAGGGGAGAGCAGCGGATATTGCCTACCTAGCCTTCGGGAAGGCTTTTGACACCGTCTCCCGTAAGATCCTCATAGAGAAGCTGATGAAGTATGGGCTGGATGAGCAGACAGTGGGGTGGGTTGAAAACTGGCTGAACAGCTGGGCCCAGAGGGTGGTGATCGGTGGCATGAAGTCTAGTTGGAGGCCAGTCACTAGCGGTGTACCCCGGGGGTCAATACTGGGTCCGATCCTGTTCAACGTCCTGATTAATGATCTGGATGATGGGTAGACAGACTGTACCCTCGGCGAGTTTGCTGATGATACAAAACTGGGAGGAGTGGCTGATACACCAGAGGGTTGTGCTGCCATCCAGAGGGACCTCGACAGGCTGGAGAAATGGGCAGGCAGGAGCCTCGTGCGGTTCAGCAAGGGGAAGTGCCAAGTCCTGCACCTGGGGAGGAACAACCCCATGCACCAGTATATGCTGGAGGCGGACCGGCTGGAAAGCAGCTTTGCAGAAAAGGACGTGGGGGGGCTCCTGGTGGACACCAAAGTTGAACGTGAGCCGACAGTGTGCCCTTGCCGCAAAGAAGGCTAAGGATATCCTTAGCCCGATATAGAGGAAAGCAGGGTTTACGTATGTTACAATACAGCTGTGTAGACCGATCGAATTGCCCACTATCCCCGGGGTGCAGGGCACCACAGACCGCCCTTGGGCAGCTTTGGGGGCACTGCCTATTTTCCTAAAAGCCTCCTACCCAGCTTAGCGCAAAGCCTATCTTGATCTGCCCTCCAGCCCTCAAGCCACCAGTGCCGAAGGCACGCCTTGTATTTTATTTTCTCCCAGGAGGAGGCGTGCAGCTTAGAAGCGTCTGCAATTGAAGCGGGGCTTTCAGGGACCAATTTAGAGCAACTTCTGTCGGTTCTACGAGATGTTCTGAAAAGTTAAGGCCTGGCCTGGCCTGGCCTGGCCTGGCCAAAGCAGTCATTTGCCTGGAGGGAGCAGCACCAAAAAGCCACAAGCACGTTTGGGGTGGACTTGATGCGGTAACAAATAACAAGAAATAGTACTTGTAGCTACAACAGCCTCTTCCGAGACCTCGTTGCCCGCCCACAGGGTCGCAGCACTACACGGCACAGGTCCCTCCGCGGACTCGCCCAACGTCTTCTCCCTCCACCCCCAGGTCAGATTGTCACCTTGAATTGTGTATATATGAGTATGCATTTTAGAATATTTTAGTATATGAGTATGTATTTTAGAATAAAATAGAAATAGTATAAGAGTTATTAGTAGTTAAGAAGGGATCACAGTTAGAATAGAAATTAGCATACTAGAGTGTGAGAATCATAGACAGTTAGAAATAGAAACTAGCATACGAGACTGTGAGAATTGTAGAATCTTCAAGGTAATAGATAATGCCTAAGTTAGATAAGAGGGTATGGGCACTGCATATTTTACTAACAAGCCTATGTTTCTCCTCAAAGAATGCGAAGCTGTAACCCTTCAAAGACCGATAACGGGAACATCCTCTTACCGGGAGAGCCGTAAAGATAAAGGGACACCACAACAACCATGAAAACAACAGGAATAACAGTAACTAGGGGAAAGGTAAAGGCGGCAGGGGGAGATCGCGGCCACCGACCCAATTGGGGGACGAAAGGACTACCCCCACACACACACTCCTTGTGAGCACGCGCAGTGAATTAAAATCATACTGTGACTTTAATTTGAAGCGGAGAAAATACGGACCAATGGAAGAAGAGGATGATTAGTTAGTCTAATGATTATGTATTAGATAGGCGTGGTGTGTTAACTTTTATGTATAAATACTGAAAAAGAATTGCAATAGGTGTGCTCGATTTGTGGAAATTTTCCACCTTGCACCCTGCGCAGAATAAAGCAATGTCTCCTCTCTAAACATGCTCTGTGTGTTTTGGGAGTTATTTTACAGCGAGGCAACAGTTTTGGCGACCCAGATGGGACTCTGAAATTCGAGACCGGACTCGCCCAACGTCTTCTCCCTCCACCCCAGGTCGGATCCCTCCGCGCCCCGAGGGCACGCAAGCGCCCCGAGCCCCGGTAAGCACCAGGTCGACGAGGGCGGACCCGCCAAGGGGCGAGGACAAGCGAAAACGACAGACGAGACAGCCAATCGGGACGCGGGATCGGCCGGCGGCGATCTGGCGGCCCAATGGGCGCCGCGGAGGGCCTGGCCGAGTGGAGGAAGCGCGGGGGCGACAACGGGCGTTGTCGTGGCTGACGAGATTATTGGGGCGCGGGCCGCCCGGTCCGGTGGCGCCACTACTGTCTTCGGAAAGATCATCGGCAAGGCGCTTCCCCGCCAACGTCATCTACGAGGACGAGGAGGTAGCCGCGGCTTTGCTCTGTGCGCGGTTCCTCTTCCGTTCCCTTCCCTTCCGTTCCCCCTCCCCTCCCCGGCGCTCGCAGGCGCCCTGAGCCGAGGACCCGTTGTGCGGTGCCCGGGAGCGCGGCAGGGCGGGTGGCGGCGCTGCTGCGGGCGGGTGGGTGGGTGGAGGGACGGGGGACGGACGGGGCCTCTCTGGGTTGTGGCGCTCTCTACTGCGCCATCCCTAAAACATCGCGCTTCTTCGGTGCCCCCCCCCCCGCCGGCTGCCGCGGCGCGTACTGGGTTGCTGGTGCTGTCCGGCTCGCCTCGGTTCGCAGCCCCACCGTGTCGTGTGCGCGCGTGCGTAGAGGAGGGCCTCTGACGGTAACGCACTCGGTGGCAGCCGCAGACGTTTGCCGCGTGATATCCCTTTGGCACTGCAAGTCGTGCAAAGTTTGCTGCCGAGGGATGGGAGTGGTCCTACCTCGCGTAGGATGATAGTCTTGAAACCTTAGATTAAGCACGCGCGGTCAGTCTCCTCGGGGATTCTGGGGGGGAGGGGTGGGTGCGTGTGTGTGTGCAAGCAGTGAAGGTCTGAGTAGTGACCGTAATGAGTTAGTTCTGCATAGGAGAAATGCAGGTCTTGATGTGCCTCGTAATAGCATTATAGAGATTTCACAGCTCTGCTGTGCTAGGCTTTGGTTCTGAGCCCCCAAACTGGATTATTAAAGCAAAGAGTTACAGCTTTTCTTATTTTTCTTAAAAAAAAAAAATATCTAGAAACCGGCCATCCTGCAGGCTGCAAAAGCTTCCCAGACCTTGTTTCTGTGGTGAAGCGGGACCGTGATAACAGCATGCTTGCAAGGTTCACGCATGCTGGTGCACCACAACGTGCTAGGAACTGGAGTGAGCTGCTTAGACTGTGGGGGGAAAAAATGCAGCCGTTACCTACACGATGTTAACTTTAAGTTAGTGTCGCGTATAATTTTTTATTAAAACGCTGAAGATTAACAGTTAGGGGTGTCTTCTGCTTTTGAAGGTAGGGTTTATGTGCAATATAGAAGGCAGACTCGTACTATGCACTTGCAGGCTTCCTGTGATTATGCTTTTGTTCAATACTTGAGCTCCCTGTACCATGGAAAGTGAATGGCCGCTGATCTTCCACTTCACTAAATTCTTTGTTGATTCAGTTAAGCCCTTTGTCTCCTGCCTCTGTGTGGACCACATCGAATAGAAAAACTGCTTAGGAAATGATCGACCCAAATTAAAACATACTGGATGGAGGTCGCTAATCTGAAGTACTGGCCCGTCTCCTTGCCCCCATCATCTTGCACGCTGAATCCCACTTCTGGAGGGGGCTCTGTAAATATGTTGTATTTTGTGTATAGCAAGTATTAATATCACGTAAGAAAAATCAACGTTTCGCCTTGTGTTTGGGGCATCTGGTAATCTGCTTCTGTACGAGTTCACGTAAGAAAAATCAACGTTTCGGCTTGTGTTTGGGGCATCTGGTAATCTGCTTCTGTACGAGTTCAGTGGGGCGTATTGATTTGCTCAAGCTATTGCCTTTCCCCGAAGCCAATCAAGTTTTAACTGTTTACTCTTCCTCCAGTGCCTTGCGTTCCATGATCTTTCACCCCAAGCTCCGACGCTTTTCCTAGTCGTGCCTAAGGAGCCAATTATCAGGCTATCTGAAGCAGAAGATTCTGGTGAATCTGTAAGTACCGTGGAAGCTTTCTGCACGCTGAACTGTCCCTGTAATTAGTTCCTAATTTACTAGACTCTTTCCCATCCCCTCTTTCCCTCTTGATAGGGCACAGTAGGCTATTTGGGGTTTTCTGGCGCTGTAATCTTTTGCCTCTAGCTTGTAATGGAATTGAGCTTTTGACTAAAAGTAGTGCTATAAAGCAATGCTCATCCCTGGGTATGTACTTCTGGTGCAAAATGCGGTGGTGTTCTGGAGCGCGGTCTGATGCCTATTGTCATGGTTTAGAGTAAGAGTAGTAGTACTTCTCCTAATACGGAGAAGGGGGCTTGGGGTTTTTGGCAGGTCAGGGGTGAGGAAGGGCAAAGCTGGTTGAGAGGTGCTGGGTGCTTCACTTTTAGCTCTAAAAGTCAAGTTCAAAGGCTTTGTAAACCCACGCAAAAGGCAGCCTAAAGTTTATTTTCCACCAGAATTGCTTATGTTGCCTGAAGGTATAATGGGGGCTTTAGCCCGGAGACAAACTTAGCTTCTGTGGCTGTCTTGTAGTCCGTTACTGTCTAGCCTGAAAAAAATTGCATAGCTCTTTTTTTTCCCTGTAGTGTGCATAATTGGTCTTTGTAGCTTTGCTTGGAAAATGTCAGTTGCAGGCGGACAGACAGTAATTTGAAGCGCAATGGTCGAATTGCTAGGAATTGGCTAACTGGCTTCTCTGGGTGGTTCTCTGCTCTCGTTCCTTCCCTTGCTGCCCTCTCCTCTTTGTGTGTGGCTTTTATGTTATTTATTTATGGGTTTGCACTTCCTTCTCCAGCTTCTTGGGCATTTAATGATTGTTGGCAAGATGCGTGCTGCTCACCTGGGCCTGACCAATGGGTTCCGGACGGTTGTGGATGAAGGGCCCGAGGGTGGGCAGTCTGTCTGTCACGTACATCTACGTATTCTGGGTGGCCGTCAGTTGGGCTGGCCGCCTGGCTAAGATTTTTGCACCACAAGAGTTGCTGCACGTGTACGAATCGCCACTGAATGGATTTCATCTGTTGCCCGTCGGTCTAGCCACACCGTTGATGTCTAATTTTTTGTGACGTGTGTCTGCGGAAGGTAATAAAAGCTTTGAGCAGCAGTTGCACAATAAAGATTTAGCATGGGGATATCATCTCTGTCTTGTGCGTCTTACTGAGGGAAATAGTTCTGCAAGTTAAAATGGTGTCTCCCCGGAGTGTAAGTACGTGGAGTGTTTCAGTCTGTTAACAGTGTTCTATAGGTAGATAGTGATTTGCCCAGTCACTTGAAGCGTGACGCTGGAACCGCTTAGCAGTCTCCTGCGTCTCGTAGGAGGCAAACTCTTAGCTTTTTGGAAGTGGTACGCAAACGTAGATAAAGCCGGCGTAGGCTGCTGCTAAAACTGTAGAAAATACTGTATGTGACGCTACAGGCATGCCATACAAGGGTGGTTTCGGCACAGTGCAATGTGTTGGAAGCATCCAACTCCTGTTGGAGCACTTTATCAATGGCTGTGTGATAAGGCCCCGTTGCTATCCCTTTTCTGGTGAGGAGGGATATGGTAGGAGAAAACAGTCGGTCCGAATGGCAGCTGCGGTGCTTCCATAGCACAGTGGAATATCCCTTTGGTCACTTTTGGGTCAGCTGTCCTGGCTCTGTCCCCTCCCAACCTCTTGCCCACCCCCAGCTTACTGGGCTTTGGGGTGGGGTGGTTGGAGAGACAGCCTCCATGCTGTGGGAGCACTGCTCAGCAGTAGCCAAAACATTGGTGTGTTATCAACACCCTTCTAGCTACAACTACAAAGCACAGCACTATGAGGGCTGCTATGGGCAAAGTTAACTCCATCCCAGCCAGACCCAAACCAAAACTGCATCACAGGGAGACAGCAAACTTTGTCTGTCTTTTAACAGCTGCTCAAAAAGGGAGATGGGCATGGGAAAGCAGGGCGATCCTTCGTTGCCCTTGAACGCTGTGTTGCTGAGGCATCTGAGACGCCCACTGGGAGGCGTCTTCATCTCTTCTATATCCCCAAGCGATCAGGTGAAGTTGGGTGACACGGGCGTGTAAGTAACCCGAGGACTTCACCTTTATTTAATCTTCCCGGGGAGGAGATGGAAACGATTTACCTGAAGTAGATGGAAGCTGACATATGATGTTTCCTGGAAGCTGCGCTGGTGCAGTGTTTGCTTACTGAATGATTGAGCTAGGTAACATCTATTGTTCTGTCTGTGTAAACTCCCTAAGGTATCTAGAAGGTGTTCCCGCTTCTGGGGCGGGGGAATGTTGAAGAGGCTAGGTACGGCTTATACATTCAGAGAGACTGGGCGATTGCCATAGGTTTTAGAAGTCTGTGGCGCCTGGTGGAATTTACGTCTCGCCTCACAGGCGACGTTGCCGATACTTTGCTCCAAACCAGAGAGAGCAAAGGGTTATTAAACAGTGATCCGCTGAAGAATCGTAGCATCCTAGAGCAGCCCAGGTGGGAAGGGACCTGGAAAGATCATCTGGTCCAACCTTTTGTGGGAAAGGCAGCCTAGATGAGATTATCTAGCACCCTGTCCAATCGCATCTTGAAAACCTCCAGCGATGGGGACTCTACCACATCCCTGGGGAGGCTGTTCCGGTGGATGATTGCTCTCGCTGTGTAATAAAGAAATAAATACAAATAATAATAATATGTCTGTCTTGTGTCAAGATGAAACCTCTCTCCTGGTGCAACTTGTACCCGTTGCCCCTTGTCTTCTCCATGTGGCTCCTTGTGAAGAGAGAGCCTCCGTCCCCTTTGTAGCCACCCTTTAAGTACTGGAATACTGTGATGAGGTTCCCCCCTGAGCCTTCTCTTCTCCAAGGGAGAAAAGACCCAACTCCTTCAGTCTTTCCTCATAGGGCAGGTCCTCCAGCCCTTTGATCGTCTTTGTGGCCCTCCTTGGGACCTGCTCCAGTCTGTCTGCGTCTCTTTTTGAATTGTGGGGACCAGAACCGGACACAGCGCTCCAGGTGCGGTCTGCAGGGGTGGCCTCTGTGAGAAGAGGCCAGGGTCTGCCCTGTGCCGGACACAGCTGGTTCCAGCCAGCTAGGCACCGGACTGACCGCAGGCCAAAGCTGAGCAACTCGGCGAAGCTGGTGGCGCCCTGTGAAAACATATTTAAGAAAGGGCAAAGCGCTGTCCGGGGCAGGTGGGCAGCCGGGGCAGCAATCCCTGCTGCCCGTGGATCCGGCAGGTGGATATTTCCTGAAGGCACTTTTTCATCCTATTTTCTCCCCTGTCCTGTTGAGGAGGGGCAGCGAGAGAGCAGCTGGGTGGGCCCCTGGCAGCCGGCCAAGGTCAACCCACCACAAAGCCTAAAAGGCAGATTCCTCCGTGTAGAAGCTGAAGGGGGTCGGTGGTTTAAAGAATGATAGTGACTGGGGTAGGAACAGGACCTTTTGGAGGTAGGAAAGTCGGGAAATATCTGGGGATCCAGTCACTTTGAGGAGGGGGAAATTTCAAGAGAAAAGCCTTCTTTCTGAGCAATAAGAGGTTCTTGTGAGAAAAAGGATCTAGACTCCATTTTTTCTCACTTGGTAATAAAAGTGACAAAGAACTGGAACTCCTGCGTGCAAAGGGATGAAAATGTACGGAGCCTGTTGGATGCTCTCTGTGTGTGTGTGTGTGTGTGTTGGAAACCCAGGAACAGCTATAAAGAGGTCATGGAGTAGATGTGAGCTTGGTTAACTTGGTCTTGCAAAACTTGATTAAAACAGAGCCTTAGAGAAGGCAATGCCTTGAGGATGTGAAGGGTAAAAGGACAATAAGTAAGGCTGGAGATGTAGTTCCCGATCCTTTTGTCGGGAAGGATTAGGACTGAATGTTGATTTGACTGAAGCGCAGGTTCCAATCCGTCTTCTATAACTGAAATTCAGTAGCAAAGGAGACCGAAAGCTGAGAACTCCCGTGACTGGAGTGTTGCAATGGAGGGATAGGGGCTCTTTAGGAAGGACAGGCCGGGAAGATGAGGAGGGGGAGTGGCCCTTTTATGTGAGAGAACAGCTGGAATGCAAGGAGCCCTGCCTGGGGATGGCTGATGAGCCTACCGACCGAGAGCTCATGGGTAAGGACCGAAGAGAAGACGGGTAAGGGTGGCATTGTAGCGGGCGTCTGCTATAGGCCGCCTGACCAGGAAGAACAAGCGGATGAGGCCCTCTACAGACAGATAGGAGCAGCCTTGCGTTCGCAGGCCCTGGTCCTCACGGGGGACTTCAACCACCCCGATATCTGCTGGAGGGACAAGACAGCAGGGCAACCATGCAAAGCTGACCCAACCACCCACCCGCATTAGAACCGGTGCCACCAGAAAAGCACGTAAGGTATTAGTAATCGGAGATTCCCTACTGAGAGGCACCAAAGCACCCATTTGCCATCCAGACGATTTCTCTAGAGAAGTCTGCTGCCTACCAGGAGCTCGCATTCGTGGCGTCACTGAGAGGCTGCCGAGCCTGGTGAGCCCTACAGATTATCATCTGCTCCTACTATTCCGCGTAGGGTCTGACGAGGCAACTTAGAGCCTCGTCAAAAAGACGAGGCTCCAAAAAGACCATCTGTCCCTCGGAGCAATGTTAAAAGGATCAGGAGCACAGGTGGTGGTCTCCTCTAACCTCCCAGTCAGAGGAAGGGGTCCAGGAAGGAGGAGACGAATTGAACAGGGGAATGCCTGGCTGCGTAGCTGGTGCCATACTCAAGGTTTTGGCAAAGGTAGATCATGGATCTACCTTTGAGAAGCCAGGTCTGTTGGGAGCTGATGGGGTTCACCTGACCAAGCGGGGCAAGAGGGTCTTCGCCAACAAGCTGGCCAGACTTACAAGGAGGGCTTTAAACTAGACCCAGCGGGGGAAGGCGATGGAGTTTTGAGCAACAGAGAGGAGCCAGGGGCTGCTGATGCATTAGGAACCAACAGGGGAACACCTGAGAAATGCTGCAAAGGAATTGGGGCTTGAGCCTCCAAAAAGGTGACGCGGTCGACAGCCCAGCTGAAGTGTCTCTATCCCAATGCACGCAGCACGGGTAACAAACAGGAGGAGGTGGAAGCCGCTGTGCAGCTGGAAAGCTATGGCCTAATCGCTATCGCTGAAACTTGGTGGGATGACTCACACGACTGGAGGGCTGCAATCGATGGCTATAAACTGTTCAGAAGGAAGGAGAGGCGGGGGGGGGTTGCCCGCTATGGAAAAAAGAAAAAAGGATTGACTGCACAGAGCTGTCTTTGAAAGACAGCGATGAACAGGTTGAGAGCTTATGGGTGAAAATTCGAGGCCAAGCCAACAAAGGAAACCTCGTGGTTGGTGTCTACTATAGGGGAGGATGTTGACAAAGCGTTCTTACTTCAACTACCAGAAGCATCACACTCGCGGGCAAAGAGTAAAGTCAAGACCCTGAATTTTAGGAGAGCGAACTTTCAGGTGTTTCAAGAACTCGTGGATGGGACCTCCCTGGGAAACTGCCCTCGGGGATAAAGGAGCAGAAGGGAGCTGGCAGCTCTTTAAGGACGTTTTTCGTAGAGCACAAGAGCTCTCGATTCCCATGCGTAAGAAATCAGGCAAGGAAGGCAGGAGACCAGCATGGCTGAGTAAGGACCTTCTGGTCGAGCTGAAGCGCAAGAAGGAAATGCATAGTGAGTGGAAGCAGGGACACGCGTCCTGGGAAGAATATAGGGATGCTGCCCGGGTGTGTAGGGATGGGATCAGGAAAGCTAAGGCACAGCTGGAGCTGAATTTGGCAAGGGATGTGAAGAATCATAAGAAGGGCTTCTACAGGTGCGTTGGCCAGAAAAGGAAGACTAAAGAAAACGTACACCACCCCCATGCCACCCCCCCAATAAATAAGACAGGAGCTCTAGTGACAACCGACTTGGGGAAGGCTGAGGTACTCAACGATTTTGTTTTGCCTCCGTTTTCACTGGCAATCACTGTTCCCACATCTCTCAAGTCCCTGAACCTCAAGGCAGGGACTGGGGAACAAAGTCCCTCCCATCGTAGGAAACGATCCGGTTCAAGACCACGTGAGGAACCTGAACATACACAAGTCCATGGGACCTGACGAGGTGCATCCCAGGGTGTCTCGTCCCACTCGGTGGGTTGCGAGATGGGTGAATCTTTTTGATTCCCTGACGGTTTGCGTACCGACCAACAAAGGCCGATCTCTGCTCGGCAGAGCCGCGTGGTCGGTAGAGGGGTAACAGTTTTAAACTGAAAGAGGGTAGGTTTAGGTTGGAAATAAGGAAGAATTTTTTTTACGACGAGGGTGGTGAGACACTGGAGAACGGGTTGCCCAGAGAAGTTGTGGATGCCCCATCACTGGAAGTGTTCAAGGTCAGGTTGGGCGGGGCTTTGAGCAACCTGATCAAGTGAAAGATGTCCCTGCCCATTGCAGAGGGGTTGGGCTAGATGATCTTTAAAAGGTCCCTTCCTACCCAAACCATTCTCCGATTCTGTGACTGAATGCCGCCTTTGCCTCAGTCTTTGCTAGCAAGACCAGCCTTCAGGAATCCCAGGCCCCGGAGGCCAGGGGGAAAGTCTGGAGCAAG
>NW_027328461.1:0-30743 GCF_034638445.1 Ciconia boyciana
CTTTCTTGTGGGCGCAATCGCTGGACGTTTCGAATTTGGCAGCCAGGATCCGGGAGAGTGAGATACAGAGTGTTGCCCCATTACGAACCACAGCTTTTGCAGAGCGCGAATGTCTGTGCGGCAGCGAATGCAGTTCCAAGGGACAGTGAAAACCAGCTACAGCTTTCGGTGCTGGCAGCTTTCTTCTGGGCGCAATCGCTGGACGTTTCGAATTTGGCATCCAGGATCCGGGAGAGTGAGATACAGAGTGTTGCCCCATTACGAACCACAGCTTTTGCAGAGCGCGAATGTCTGTGCGGCAGCGAATGCAGTTCCAAGGGACAGTGAAAACCAGCTACAGCTTTCGGTGCTGGCAGCTTTCTTCTGGGCGCAATCGCTGGACGTTTCGAATTTGGCATCCAGGATCCGGGAGAGTGAGATACAGAGTGTTGCCCCATTACGAACCACAGCTTTTGCAGAGCGCGAATGTCTGTGCGGCAGCGAATGCAGTTCAAAGGGACAGTGAAAACCAGCTACAGCTTTCGGTGCTGGCAGCTTTCTTCTGGGCGCAATCGCTGGACGTTTCGAATTTGGCATCCAGGATCCGGGAGAGTGAGATACAGAGTGTTGCCCCATTACGAACCACAGCTTTTGCAGAGCGCGAATGTCTGTGCGGCAGCGAATGCAGTTCCAAGGGACAGTGAAAACCAGCTACAGCTTTCGGTGCTGGCAGCTTTCTTGTGGGCGCAATCGCTGGACGTTTCGAATTTGGCATCCAGGATCCGGGAGAGTGAGATACAGAGTGTTGCCCCATTACGAACCACAGCTTTTGCAGAGCGCGAATGTCTGTGCGGCAGCGAATGCAGTTCCAAGGGACAGTGAAAACCAGCTACAGCTTTCGGTGCTGGCAGCTTTCTTCTGGGCGCAATCGCTGGACGTTTCGGGTGGCAGCCAGGCTCCGGGAGAGTGAGATACAGAGTGTTGCCCCATTACGAACCACAGCTTTTGCAGAGCGCGAATGTCTGTGCGGCAGCGAATGCAGTTCCAAGGGACAGTGAAAACCAGCTACAGCTTTCGGTGCTGGCAGCTTTCTTCTGGGCGCAATCGCTGGACGTTTCGAATTTGGCAGCCGGGATCCGGGAGAGTGAGATACAGAGTGTTGCCCCATTACGAACCACAGCTTTTGCAGAGCGCGAATGTCTGTGCGGCAGCGAATGCAGTTCCAAGGGACAGTGAAAACCAGCTACAGCTTTCGGTGCTGGCAGCTTTCTTCTGGGCGCAATCGCTGGACGTTTCGAATTTGGCAGCCGGGATCCGGGAGAGTGAGATACAGAGTGTTGCCCCATTACGAACCACAGCTTTTGCAGAGCGCGAATGTCTGTGCGGCAGCGAATGCAGTTCCAAGGGACAGTGAAAACCAGCTACAGCTTTCGGTGCTGGCAGCTTTCTTCTGGGCGCAATCGCTGGACGTTTCGAATTTGGCATCCAGGATCCGGGAGAGTGAGATACAGAGTGTTGCCCCATTACGAACCACAGCTTTTGCAGAGCGCGAATGTCTGTGCGGCAGCGAATGCAGTTCCAAGGGACAGTGAAAACCAGCTACAGCTTTCGGTGCTGGCAGCTTTCTTCTGGGCGCAATCGCTGGACGTTTCGAATTTGGCATCCAGGATCCGGGAGAGTGAGATACAGAGTGTTGCCCCATTACGAACCACAGCTTTTGCAGAGCGCGAATGTCTGTGCGGCAGCGAATGCAGTTCAAAGGGACAGTGAAAACCAGCTACAGCTTTCGGTGCTGGCAGCTTTCTTCTGGGCGCAATCGCTGGACGTTTCGAATTTGGCATCCAGGATCCGGGAGAGTGAGATACAGAGTGTTGCCCCATTACGAACCACAGCTTTTGCAGAGCGCGAATGTCTGTGCGGCAGCGAATGCAGTTCCAAGGGACAGTGAAAACCAGCTACAGCTTTCGGTGCTGGCAGCTTTCTTCTGGGCGCAATCGCTGGACGTTTCGAATTTGGCATCCAGGATCCGGGAGAGTGAGATACAGAGTGTTGCCCCATTACGAACCACAGCTTTTGCAGAGCGCGAATGTCTGTGCGGCAGCGAATGCAGTTCCAAGGGACAGTGAAAACCAGCTACAGCTTTCGGTGCTGGCAGCTTTCTTCTGGGCGCAATCGCTGGACGTTTCGAATTTGGCATCCAGGATCCGGGAGAGTGAGATACAGAGTGTTGCCCCATTACGAACCACAGCTTTTGCAGAGCGCGAATGTCTGTGCGGCAGCGAATGCAGTTCCAAGGGACAGTGAAAACCAGCTACAGCTTTCGGTGCTGGCAGCTTTCTTCTGGGCGCAATCGCTGGACGTTTCGAATTTGGCATCCAGGATCCGGGAGAGTGAGATACAGAGTGTTGCCCCATTACGAACCACAGCTTTTGCAGAGCGCGAATGTCTGTGCGGCAGCGAATGCAGTTCCAAGGGACAGTGAAAACCAGCTACAGCTTTCGGTGCTGGCAGCTTTCTTCTGGGCGCAATCGCTGGACGTTTCGAATTTGGCAGCTGGGCTCCGGGAGAGTGAGATACAGAGTGTTGCCCCATTACGAACCACAGCTTTTGCAGAGCGCGAATGTCTGTGCGGCAGCGAATGCAGTTCCAAGGGACAGTGAAAACCAGCTACAGCTTTCGGTGCTGGCAGCTTTCTTCTGGGCGCAATCGCTGGACGTTTCGAATTTGGCATCCAGGATCCGGGAGAGTGAGATACAGAGTGTTGCCCCATTACGAACCACAGCTTTTGCAGAGCGCGAATGTCTGTGCGGCAGCGAATGCAGTTCCAAAGGACAGTGAAAACCAGCTACAGCTTTCGGTGCTGGCAGCTTTCTTCTGGGCGCAATCGCTGGACGTTTCGAATTTGGCATCCAGGATCCGGGAGAGTGAGATACAGAGTGTTGCCCCATTACGAACCACAGCTTTTGCAGAGCGCGAATGTCTGTGCGGCAGCGAATGCAGTTCCAAGGGACAGTGAAAACCAGCTACAGCTTTCGGTGCTGGCAGCTTTCTTCTGGGCGCAATCGCTGGACGTTTCGAATTTGGCATCCAGGATCCGGGAGAGTGAGATACAGAGTGTTGCCCCATTACGAACCACAGCTTTTGCAGAGCGCGAATGTCTGTGCGGCAGCGAATGCAGTTCCAAGGGACAGTGAAAACCAGCTACAGCTTTCGGTGCTGGCAGCTTTCTTCTGGGCGCAATCGCTGGACGTTTCGAATTTGGCAGCCGGGCTCCGGGAGAGTGAGATACAGAGTGTTGCCCCATTACGAACCACAGCTTTTGCAGAGCGCGAATGTCTGTGCGGCAGCGAATGCAGTTCCAAGGGACAGTGAAAACCAGCTACAGCTTTCGGTGCTGGCAGCTTTCTTCTGGGCGCAATCGCTGGACGTTGCGGCTCGGGCATCCAGGATCCGGGAGAGTGAGATACAGAGTGTTGCCCCATTACGAACCACAGCTTTTGCAGAGCGCGAATGTCTGTGCGGCAGCGAATGCAGTTCCAAGGGACAGTGAAAACCAGCTACAGCTTTCGGTGCTGGCAGCTGTCTTCTGGGCGCAATCGCTGGACGTTTCGGGGCTGGCATCCAGGATCCGGGAGAGTGAGATACAGAGTGTTGCCCCATTACGAACCACAGCTTTTGCAGAGCGCGAATGTCTGTGCGGCAGCGAATGCAGTTCCAAGGGACAGTGAAAACCAGCTACAGCTTTCGGTGCTGGCAGCTTTCTTCTGGGCGCAATCGCTGGACGTTTCGAATTTGGCATCCAGGATCCGGGAGAGTGAGATACAGAGTGTTGCCCCATTACGAACCACAGCTTTTGCAGAGCGCGAATGTCTGTGCGGCAGCGAATGCAGTTCCAAGGGACAGTGAAAACCAGCTACAGCTTTCGGTGCTGGCAGCTTTCTTCTGGGCGCAATCGCTGGACGTTTCGAATTTGGCATCCAGGATCCGGGAGAGTGAGATACAGAGTGTTGCCCCATTACGAACCACAGCTTTTGCAGAGCGCGAATGTCTGTGCGGCAGCGAATGCAGTTCCAAGGGACAGTGAAAACCAGCTACAGCTTTCGGTGCTGGCAGCTTTCTTCTGGGCGCAATCGCTGGACGTTTCGAATTTGGCAGCCGGGATCCGGGAGAGTGAGATACAGAGTGTTGCCCCATTACGAACCACAGCTTTTGCAGAGCGCGAATGTCTGTGCGGCAGCGAATGCAGTTCCAAGGGACAGTGAAAACCAGCTACAGCTTTCGGTGCTGGCAGCTTTCTTGTGGGCGCAATCGCTGGACGTTTCGAATTTGGCATCCAGGATCCGGGAGAGTGAGATACAGAGTGTTGCCCCATTACGAACCACAGCTTTTGCAGAGCGCGAATGTCTGTGCGGCAGCGAATGCAGTTCCAAGGGACAGTGAAAACCAGCTACAGCTTTCGGTGCTGGCAGCTTTCTTCTGGGCGCAATCGCTGGACGTTTCGAAGTTGGCATCCAGGATCCGGGAGAGTGAGATACAGAGTGTTGCCCCATTACGAACCACAGCTTTTGCAGAGCGCGAATGTCTGTGCGGCAGCGAATGCAGTTCCAAGGGACAGTGAAAACCAGCTACAGCTTTCGGTGCTGGCAGCTTTCTTCTGGGCGCAATCGCTGGACGTTTCGAATTTGGCAGCTGGGCTCCGGGAGAGTGAGATACAGAGTGTTGCCCCATTACGAACCACAGCTTTTGCAGAGCGCGAATGTCTGTGCGGCAGCGAATGCAGTTCCAAGGGACAGTGAAAACCAGCTACAGCTTTCGGTGCTGGCAGCTTTCTTCTGGGCGCAATCGCTGGACGTTTCGAATTTGGCATCCAGGATCCGGGAGAGTGAGATACAGAGTGTTGCCCCATTACGAACCACAGCTTTTGCAGAGCGCGAATGTCTGTGCGGCAGCGAATGCAGTTCCAAGGGACAGTGAAAACCAGCTACAGCTTTCGGTGCTGGCAGCTTTCTTCTGGGCGCAATCGCTGGACGTTTCGAATTTGGCATCCAGGATCCGGGAGAGTGAGATACAGAGTGTTGCCCCATTACGAACCACAGCTTTTGCAGAGCGCGAATGTCTGTGCGGCAGCGAATGCAGTTCCAAGGGACAGTGAAAACCAGCTACAGCTTTCGGTGCTGGCAGCTTTCTTCTGGGCGCAATCGCTGGACGTTTCGAATTTGGCATCCAGGATCCGGGAGAGTGAGATACAGAGTGTTGCCCCATTACGAACCACAGCTTTTGCAGAGCGCGAATGTCTGTGCGGCAGCGAATGCAGTTCCAAGGGACAGTGAAAACCAGCTACAGCTTTCGGTGCTGGCAGCTTTCTTGTGGGCGCAATCGCTGGACGTTTCGAATTTGGCATCCAGGATCCGGGAGAGTGAGATACAGAGTGTTGCCCCATTACGAACCACAGCTTTTGCAGAGCGCGAATGTCTGTGCGGCAGCGAATGCAGTTCCAAGGGACAGTGAAAACCAGCTACAGCTTTCGGTGCTGGCAGCTTTCTTCTGGGCGCAATCGCTGGACGTTTCGAATTTGGCAGCCGGGATCCGGGAGAGTGAGATACAGAGTGTTGCCCCATTACGAACCACAGCTTTTGCAGAGCGCGAATGTCTGTGCGGCAGCGAATGCAGTTCCAAGGGACAGTGAAAACCAGCTACAGCTTTCGGTGCTGGCAGCTTTCTTCTGGGCGCAATCGCTGGACGTTTCGAATTTGGCATCCAGGATCCGGGAGAGTGAGATACAGAGTGTTGCCCCATTACGAACCACAGCTTTTGCAGAGCGCGAATGTCTGTGCGGCAGCGAATGCAGTTCCAAGGGACAGTGAAAACCAGCTACAGCTTTCGGTGCTGGCAGCTTTCTTCTGGGCGCAATCGCTGGACGTTTCGAATTTGGCATCCAGGATCCGGGAGAGTGAGATACAGAGTGTTGCCCCATTACGAACCACAGCTTTTGCAGAGCGCGAATGTCTGTGCGGCAGCGAATGCAGTTCCAAGGGACAGTGAAAACCAGCTACAGCTTTCGGTGCTGGCAGCTTTCTTCTGGGCGCAATCGCTGGACGTTTCGAATTTGGCATCCAGGATCCGGGAGAGTGAGATACAGAGTGTTGCCCCATTACGAACCACAGCTTTTGCAGAGCGCGAATGTCTGTGCGGCAGCGAATGCAGTTCCAAGGGACAGTGAAAACCAGCTACAGCTTTCGGTGCTGGCAGCTTTCTTCTGGGCGCAATCGCTGGACGTTTCGTGTGGCAGCCGGGCTCCGGGAGAGTGAGATACAGAGTGTTGCCCCATTACGAACCACAGCTTTTGCAGAGCGCGAATGTCTGTGCGGCAGCGAATGCAGTTCCAAGGGACAGTGAAAACCAGCTACAGCTTTCGGTGCTGGCAGCTTTCTTCTGGGCGCAATCGCTGGACGTTTCGAATTTGGCATCCAGGATCCGGGAGAGTGAGATACAGAGTGTTGCCCCATTACGAACCACAGCTTTTGCAGAGCGCGAATGTCTGTGCGGCAGCGAATGCAGTTCCAAGGGACAGTGAAAACCAGCTACAGCTTTCGGTGCTGGCAGCTTTCTTCTGGGCGCAATCGCTGGACGTTTCGAATTTGGCATCCAGGATCCGGGAGAGTGAGATACAGAGTGTTGCCCCATTACGAACCACAGCTTTTGCAGAGCGCGAATGTCTGTGCGGCAGCGAATGCAGTTCCAAGGGACAGTGAAAACCAGCTACAGCTTTCGGTGCTGGCAGCTTTCTTCTGGGCGCAATCGCTGGACTTCTGGGGGTTTGCCATCCAGGATCCGGGAGAGTGAGATACAGAGTGTTGCCCCATTACGAACCACAGCTTTTGCAGAGCGCGAATGTCTGTGCGGCAGCGAATGCAGTTCCAAGGGACAGTGAAAACCAGCTACAGCTTTCGGTGCTGGCAGCTTTCTTCTGGGCGCAATCGCTGGACGTTTCGAATTTGGCAGCCGGGCTCCGGGAGAGTGAGATACAGAGTGTTGCCCCATTACGAACCACAGCTTTTGCAGAGCGCGAATGTCTGTGCGGCAGCGAATGCAGTTCCAAGGGACAGTGAAAACCAGCTACAGCTTTCGGTGCTGGCAGCTTTCTTCTGGGCGCAATCGCTGGACGTTTCGGGTGGCAGCCAGGCTCCGGGAGAGTGAGATACAGAGTGTTGCCCCATTACGAACCACAGCTTTTGCAGAGCGCGAATGTCTGTGCGGCAGCGAATGCAGTTCCAAGGGACAGTGAAAACCAGCTACAGCTTTCGGTGCTGGCAGCTTTCTTCTGGGCGCAATCGCTGGACGTTTCGAATTTGGCAGCCGGGATCCGGGAGAGTGAGATACAGAGTGTTGCCCCATTACGAACCACAGCTTTTGCAGAGCGCGAATGTCTGTGCGGCAGCGAATGCAGTTCCAAGGGACAGTGAAAACCAGCTACAGCTTTCGGTGCTGGCAGCTTTCTTCTGGGCGCAATCGCTGGACGTTTCGAATTTGGCATCCAGGATCCGGGAGAGTGAGATACAGAGTGTTGCCCCATTACGAACCACAGCTTTTGCAGAGCGCGAATGTCTGTGCGGCAGCGAATGCAGTTCCAAGGGACAGTGAAAACCAGCTACAGCTTTCGGTGCTGGCAGCTTTCTTCTGGGCGCAATCGCTGGACGTTTCGAATTTGGCAGCCGGGATCCGGGAGAGTGAGATACAGAGTGTTGCCCCATTACGAACCACAGCTTTTGCAGAGCGCGAATGTCTGTGCGGCAGCGAATGCAGTTCCAAGGGACAGTGAAAACCAGCTACAGCTTTCGGTGCTGGCAGCTTTCTTGTGGGCGCAATCGCTGGACGTTTCGAATTTGGCATCCAGGATCCGGGAGAGTGAGATACAGAGTGTTGCCCCATTACGAACCACAGCTTTTGCAGAGCGCGAATGTCTGTGCGGCAGCGAATGCAGTTCCAAGGGACAGTGAAAACCAGCTACAGCTTTCGGTGCTGGCAGCTTTCTTCTGGGCGCAATCGCTGGACGTTTCGGGTGGCATCCAGGATCCGGGAGAGTGAGATACAGAGTGTTGCCCCATTACGAACCACAGCTTTTGCAGAGCGCGAATGTCTGTGCGGCAGCGAATGCAGTTCCAAGGGACAGTGAAAACCAGCTACAGCTTTCGGTGCTGGCAGCTTTCTTCTGGGCGCAATCGCTGGACGTTTCGAATTTGGCATCCAGGATCCGGGAGAGTGAGATACAGAGTGTTGCCCCATTACGAACCACAGCTTTTGCAGAGCGCGAATGTCTGTGCGGCAGCGAATGCAGTTCCAAGGGACAGTGAAAACCAGCTACAGCTTTCGGTGCTGGCAGCTTTCTTCTGGGCGCAATCGCTGGACGTTTCGAATTTGGCAGCCGGGCTCCGGGAGAGTGAGATACAGAGTGTTGCCCCATTACGAACCACAGCTTTTGCAGAGCGCGAATGTCTGTGCGGCAGCGAATGCAGTTCCAAGGGACAGTGAAAACCAGCTACAGCTTTCGGTGCTGGCAGCTTTCTTCTGGGCGCAATCGCTGGACGTTTCGAATTTGGCATCCAGGATCCGGGAGAGTGAGATACAGAGTGTTGCCCCATTACGAACCACAGCTTTTGCAGAGCGCGAATGTCTGTGCGGCAGCGAATGCAGTTCCAAGGGACAGTGAAAACCAGCTACAGCTTTCGGTGCTGGCAGCTTTCTTCTGGGCGCAATCGCTGGACGTTTCGAATTTGGCATCCAGGATCCGGGAGAGTGAGATACAGAGTGTTGCCCCATTACGAACCACAGCTTTTGCAGAGCGCGAATGTCTGTGCGGCAGCGAATGCAGTTCCAAGGGACAGTGAAAACCAGCTACAGCTTTCGGTGCTGGCAGCTTTCTTCTGGGCGCAATCGCTGGACGTTTCGGGTGGCATCCAGGATCCGGGAGAGTGAGATACAGAGTGTTGCCCCATTACGAACCACAGCTTTTGCAGAGCGCGAATGTCTGTGCGGCAGCGAATGCAGTTCCAAGGGACAGTGAAAACCAGCTACAGCTTTCGGTGCTGGCAGCTTTCTTCTGGGCGCAATCGCTGGACGTTTCGAATTTGGCATCCAGGATCCGGGAGAGTGAGATACAGAGTGTTGCCCCATTACGAACCACAGCTTTTGCAGAGCGCGAATGTCTGTGCGGCAGCGAATGCAGTTCCAAGGGACAGTGAAAACCAGCTACAGCTTTCGGTGCTGGCAGCTTTCTTCTGGGCGCAATCGCTGGACGTTTCGAATTTGGCAGCCGGGCTCCGGGAGAGTGAGATACAGAGTGTTGCCCCATTACGAACCACAGCTTTTGCAGAGCGCGAATGTCTGTGCGGCAGCGAATGCAGTTCCAAGGGACAGTGAAAACCAGCTACAGCTTTCGGTGCTGGCAGCTTTCTTCTGGGCGCAATCGCTGGACGTTTCGAATTTGGCATCCAGGATCCGGGAGAGTGAGATACAGAGTGTTGCCCCATTACGAACCACAGCTTTTGCAGAGCGCGAATGTCTGTGCGGCAGCGAATGCAGTTCCAAGGGACAGTGAAAACCAGCTACAGCTTTCGGTGCTGGCAGCTTTCTTCTGGGCGCAATCGCTGGACGTTTCGAATTTGGCATCCAGGATCCGGGAGAGTGAGATACAGAGTGTTGCCCCATTACGAACCACAGCTTTTGCAGAGCGCGAATGTCTGTGCGGCAGCGAATGCAGTTCCAAGGGACAGTGAAAACCAGCTACAGCTTTCGGTGCTGGCAGCTTTCTTCTGGGCGCAATCGCTGGACGTTTCGAATTTGGCATCCAGGATCCGGGAGAGTGAGATACAGAGTGTTGCCCCATTACGAACCACAGCTTTTGCAGAGCGCGAATGTCTGTGCGGCAGCGAATGCAGTTCCAAGGGACAGTGAAAACCAGCTACAGCTTTCGGTGCTGGCAGCTTTCTTCTGGGCGCAATCGCTGGACGTTTCGAATTTGGCATCCAGGATCCGGGAGAGTGAGATACAGAGTGTTGCCCCATTACGAACCACAGCTTTTGCAGAGCGCGAATGTCTGTGCGGCAGCGAATGCAGTTCCAAGGGACAGTGAAAACCAGCTACAGCTTTCGGTGCTGGCAGCTTTCTTCTGGGCGCAATCGCTGGACGTTTCGAATTTGGCAGCCGGGATCCGGGAGAGTGAGATACAGAGTGTTGCCCCATTACGAACCACAGCTTTTGCAGAGCGCGAATGTCTGTGCGGCAGCGAATGCAGTTCCAAGGGACAGTGAAAACCAGCTACAGCTTTCGGTGCTGGCAGCTTTCTTCTGGGCGCAATCGCTGGACGTTTCGAATTTGGCATCCAGGATCCGGGAGAGTGAGATACAGAGTGTTGCCCCATTACGAACCACAGCTTTTGCAGAGCGCGAATGTCTGTGCGGCAGCGAATGCAGTTCCAAGGGACAGTGAAAACCAGCTACAGCTTTCGGTGCTGGCAGCTTTCTTCTGGGCGCAATCGCTGGACGTTTCGAATTTGGCATCCAGGATCCGGGAGAGTGAGATACAGAGTGTTGCCCCATTACGAACCACAGCTTTTGCAGAGCGCGAATGTCTGTGCGGCAGCGAATGCAGTTCCAAGGGACAGTGAAAACCAGCTACAGCTTTCGGTGCTGGCAGCTTTCTTCTGGGCGCAATCGCTGGACGTTTCGAATTTGGCATCCAGGATCCGGGAGAGTGAGATACAGAGTGTTGCCCCATTACGAACCACAGCTTTTGCAGAGCGCGAATGTCTGTGCGGCAGCGAATGCAGTTCCAAGGGACAGTGAAAACCAGCTACAGCTTTCGGTGCTGGCAGCTTTCTTGTGGGCGCAATCGCTGGACGTTTCGAATTTGGCATCCAGGATCCGGGAGAGTGAGATACAGAGTGTTGCCCCATTACGAACCACAGCTTTTGCAGAGCGCGAATGTCTGTGCGGCAGCGAATGCAGTTCCAAGGGACAGTGAAAACCAGCTACAGCTTTCGGTGCTGGCAGCTTTCTTCTGGGCGCAATCGCTGGACGTTTCGAATTTGGCAGCCGGGATCCGGGAGAGTGAGATACAGAGTGTTGCCCCATTACGAACCACAGCTTTTGCAGAGCGCGAATGTCTGTGCGGCAGCGAATGCAGTTCCAAGGGACAGTGAAAACCAGCTACAGCTTTCGGTGCTGGCAGCTTTCTTCTGGGCGCAATCGCTGGACGTTTCGGGTGGCATCCAGGATCCGGGAGAGTGAGATACAGAGTGTTGCCCCATTACGAACCACAGCTTTTGCAGAGCGCGAATGTCTGTGCGGCAGCGAATGCAGTTCCAAGGGACAGTGAAAACCAGCTACAGCTTTCGGTGCTGGCAGCTTTCTTCTGGGCGCAATCGCTGGACGTTTCGAATTTGGCAGCTGGGCTCCGGGAGAGTGAGATACAGAGTGTTGCCCCATTACGAACCACAGCTTTTGCAGAGCGCGAATGTCTGTGCGGCAGCGAATGCAGTTCCAAGGGACAGTGAAAACCAGCTACAGCTTTCGGTGCTGGCAGCTTTCTTCTGGGCGCAATCGCTGGACGTTTCGAATTTGGCATCCAGGATCCGGGAGAGTGAGATACAGAGTGTTGCCCCATTACGAACCACAGCTTTTGCAGAGCGCGAATGTCTGTGCGGCAGCGAATGCAGTTCCAAGGGACAGTGAAAACCAGCTACAGCTTTCGGTGCTGGCAGCTTTCTTCTGGGCGCAATCGCTGGACGTTTCGGGTGGCATCCAGGATCCGGGAGAGTGAGATACAGAGTGTTGCCCCATTACGAACCACAGCTTTTGCAGAGCGCGAATGTCTGTGCGGCAGCGAATGCAGTTCCAAGGGACAGTGAAAACCAGCTACAGCTTTCGGTGCTGGCAGCTTTCTTCTGGGCGCAATCGCTGGACGTTTCGAATTTGGCAGCCAGGCTCCGGGAGAGTGAGATACAGAGTGTTGCCCCATTACGAACCACAGCTTTTGCAGAGCGCGAATGTCTGTGCGGCAGCGAATGCAGTTCCAAGGGACAGTGAAAACCAGCTACAGCTTTCGGTGCTGGCAGCTTTCTTCTGGGCGCAATCGCTGGACGTTTCGAATTTGGCATCCAGGATCCGGGAGAGTGAGATACAGAGTGTTGCCCCATTACGAACCACAGCTTTTGCAGAGCGCGAATGTCTGTGCGGCAGCGAATGCAGTTCCAAGGGACAGTGAAAACCAGCTACAGCTTTCGGTGCTGGCAGCTTTCTTCTGGGCGCAATCGCTGGACGTTTCGAATTTGGCATCCAGGATCCGGGAGAGTGAGATACAGAGTGTTGCCCCATTACGAACCACAGCTTTTGCAGAGCGCGAATGTCTGTGCGGCAGCGAATGCAGTTCCAAGGGACAGTGAAAACCAGCTACAGCTTTCGGTGCTGGCAGCTTTCTTCTGGGCGCAATCGCTGGACGTTTCGAATTTGGCAGCCGGGATCCGGGAGAGTGAGATACAGAGTGTTGCCCCATTACGAACCACAGCTTTTGCAGAGCGCGAATGTCTGTGCGGCAGCGAATGCAGTTCCAAGGGACAGTGAAAACCAGCTACAGCTTTCGGTGCTGGCAGCTTTCTTCTGGGCGCAATCGCTGGACGTTTCGAATTTGGCATCCAGGATCCGGGAGAGTGAGATACAGAGTGTTGCCCCATTACGAACCACAGCTTTTGCAGAGCGCGAATGTCTGTGCGGCAGCGAATGCAGTTCCAAGGGACAGTGAAAACCAGCTACAGCTTTCGGTGCTGGCAGCTTTCTTCTGGGCGCAATCGCTGGACGTTTCGAATTTGGCATCCAGGATCCGGGAGAGTGAGATACAGAGTGTTGCCCCATTACGAACCACAGCTTTTGCAGAGCGCGAATGTCTGTGCGGCAGCGAATGCAGTTCCAAGGGACAGTGAAAACCAGCTACAGCTTTCGGTGCTGGCAGCTTTCTTCTGGGCGCAATCGCTGGACGTTTCGAATTTGGCATCCAGGATCCGGGAGAGTGAGATACAGAGTGTTGCCCCATTACGAACCACAGCTTTTGCAGAGCGCGAATGTCTGTGCGGCAGCGAATGCAGTTCCAAGGGACAGTGAAAACCAGCTACAGCTTTCGGTGCTGGCAGCTTTCTTCTGGGCGCAATCGCTGGACGTTTCGAATTTGGCATCCAGGATCCGGGAGAGTGAGATACAGAGTGTTGCCCCATTACGAACCACAGCTTTTGCAGAGCGCGAATGTCTGTGCGGCAGCGAATGCAGTTCCAAGGGACAGTGAAAACCAGCTACAGCTTTCGGTGCTGGCAGCTTTCTTCTGGGCGCAATCGCTGGACGTTTCGAATTTGGCAGCCGGGCTCCGGGAGAGTGAGATACAGAGTGTTGCCCCATTACGAACCACAGCTTTTGCAGAGCGCGAATGTCTGTGCGGCAGCGAATGCAGTTCCAAGGGACAGTGAAAACCAGCTACAGCTTTCGGTGCTGGCAGCTTTCTTCTGGGCGCAATCGCTGGACGTTTCGAATTTGGCATCCAGGATCCGGGAGAGTGAGATACAGAGTGTTGCCCCATTACGAACCACAGCTTTTGCAGAGCGCGAATGTCTGTGCGGCAGCGAATGCAGTTCCAAGGGACAGTGAAAACCAGCTACAGCTTTCGGTGCTGGCAGCTTTCTTCTGGGCGCAATCGCTGGACGTTTCGAATTTGGCAGCCGGGCTCCGGGAGAGTGAGATACAGAGTGTTGCCCCATTACGAACCACAGCTTTTGCAGAGCGCGAATGTCTGTGCGGCAGCGAATGCAGTTCCAAGGGACAGTGAAAACCAGCTACAGCTTTCGGTGCTGGCAGCTTTCTTCTGGGCGCAATCGCTGGACGTTTCGAATTTGGCATCCAGGATCCGGGAGAGTGAGATACAGAGTGTTGCCCCATTACGAACCACAGCTTTTGCAGAGCGCGAATGTCTGTGCGGCAGCGAATGCAGTTCCAAGGGACAGTGAAAACCAGCTACAGCTTTCGGTGCTGGCAGCTTTCTTCTGGGCGCAATCGCTGGACGTTTCGAATTTGGCAGCCGGGATCCGGGAGAGTGAGATACAGAGTGTTGCCCCATTACGAACCACAGCTTTTGCAGAGCGCGAATGTCTGTGCGGCAGCGAATGCAGTTCCAAGGGACAGTGAAAACCAGCTACAGCTTTCGGTGCTGGCAGCTTTCTTCTGGGCGCAATCGCTGGACGTTTCGAATTTGGCATCCAGGATCCGGGAGAGTGAGATACAGAGTGTTGCCCCATTACGAACCACAGCTTTTGCAGAGCGCGAATGTCTGTGCGGCAGCGAATGCAGTTCCAAGGGACAGTGAAAACCAGCTACAGCTTTCGGTGCTGGCAGCTTTCTTCTGGGCGCAATCGCTGGACGTTTCGAATTTGGCATCCAGGATCCGGGAGAGTGAGATACAGAGTGTTGCCCCATTACGAACCACAGCTTTTGCAGAGCGCGAATGTCTGTGCGGCAGCGAATGCAGTTCCAAGGGACAGTGAAAACCAGCTACAGCTTTCGGTGCTGGCAGCTTTCTTCTGGGCGCAATCGCTGGACGTTTCGAATTTGGCATCCAGGATCCGGGAGAGTGAGATACAGAGTGTTGCCCCATTACGAACCACAGCTTTTGCAGAGCGCGAATGTCTGTGCGGCAGCGAATGCAGTTCCAAGGGACAGTGAAAACCAGCTACAGCTTTCGGTGCTGGCAGCTTTCTTCTGGGCGCAATCGCTGGACGTTTCGAATTTGGCAGCCGGGCTCCGGGAGAGTGAGATACAGAGTGTTGCCCCATTACGAACCACAGCTTTTGCAGAGCGCGAATGTCTGTGCGGCAGCGAATGCAGTTCCAAGGGACAGTGAAAACCAGCTACAGCTTTCGGTGCTGGCAGCTTTCTTCTGGGCGCAATCGCTGGACGTTTCGAATTTGGCATCCAGGATCCGGGAGAGTGAGATACAGAGTGTTGCCCCATTACGAACCACAGCTTTTGCAGAGCGCGAATGTCTGTGCGGCAGCGAATGCAGTTCCAAGGGACAGTGAAAACCAGCTACAGCTTTCGGTGCTGGCAGCTTTCTTCTGGGCGCAATCGCTGGACGTTTCGGGTGGCAGCCAGGCTCCGGGAGAGTGAGATACAGAGTGTTGCCCCATTACGAACCACAGCTTTTGCAGAGCGCGAATGTCTGTGCGGCAGCGAATGCAGTTCCAAGGGACAGTGAAAACCAGCTACAGCTTTCGGTGCTGGCAGCTTTCTTCTGGGCGCAATCGCTGGACGTTTCGAATTTGGCATCCAGGATCCGGGAGAGTGAGATACAGAGTGTTGCCCCATTACGAACCACAGCTTTTGCAGAGCGCGAATGTCTGTGCGGCAGCGAATGCAGTTCCAAGGGACAGTGAAAACCAGCTACAGCTTTCGGTGCTGGCAGCTTTCTTCTGGGCGCAATCGCTGGACGTTTCGGGGCATGTTGGCAGCCGGGCTCCGGGAGAGTGAGATACAGAGTGTTGCCCCATTACGAACCACAGCTTTTGCAGAGCGCGAATGTCTGTGCGGCAGCGAATGCAGTTCCAAGGGACAGTGAAAACCAGCTACAGCTTTCGGTGCTGGCAGCTTTCTTCTGGGCGCAATCGCTGGACGTTTCGAATTTGGCATCCAGGATCCGGGAGAGTGAGATACAGAGTGTTGCCCCATTACGAACCACAGCTTTTGCAGAGCGCGAATGTCTGTGCGGCAGCGAATGCAGTTCCAAGGGACAGTGAAAACCAGCTACAGCTTTCGGTGCTGGCAGCTTTCTTCTGGGCGCAATCGCTGGACGTTTCGAATTTGGCATCCAGGATCCGGGAGAGTGAGATACAGAGTGTTGCCCCATTACGAACCACAGCTTTTGCAGAGCGCGAATGTCTGTGCGGCAGCGAATGCAGTTCCAAGGGACAGTGAAAACCAGCTACAGCTTTCGGTGCTGGCAGCTTTCTTCTGGGCGCAATCGCTGGACGTTTCGAATTTGGCAGCCGGGATCCGGGAGAGTGAGATACAGAGTGTTGCCCCATTACGAACCACAGCTTTTGCAGAGCGCGAATGTCTGTGCGGCAGCGAATGCAGTTCCAAGGGACAGTGAAAACCAGCTACAGCTTTCGGTGCTGGCAGCTTTCTTCTGGGCGCAATCGCTGGACGTTTCGAATTTGGCAGCCAGGCTCCGGGAGAGTGAGATACAGAGTGTTGCCCCATTACGAACCACAGCTTTTGCAGAGCGCGAATGTCTGTGCGGCAGCGAATGCAGTTCCAAGGGACAGTGAAAACCAGCTACAGCTTTCGGTGCTGGCAGCTTTCTTCTGGGCGCAATCGCTGGACGTTTCGAATTTGGCATCCAGGATCCGGGAGAGTGAGATACAGAGTGTTGCCCCATTACGAACCACAGCTTTTGCAGAGCGCGAATGTCTGTGCGGCAGCGAATGCAGTTCCAAGGGACAGTGAAAACCAGCTACAGCTTTCGGTGCTGGCAGCTTTCTTCTGGGCGCAATCGCTGGACGTTTCGAATTTGGCAGCCGGGATCCGGGAGAGTGAGATACAGAGTGTTGCCCCATTACGAACCACAGCTTTTGCAGAGCGCGAATGTCTGTGCGGCAGCGAATGCAGTTCCAAGGGACAGTGAAAACCAGCTACAGCTTTCGGTGCTGGCAGCTTTCTTCTGGGCGCAATCGCTGGACGTTTCGAATTTGGCATCCAGGATCCGGGAGAGTGAGATACAGAGTGTTGCCCCATTACGAACCACAGCTTTTGCAGAGCGCGAATGTCTGTGCGGCAGCGAATGCAGTTCCAAGGGACAGTGAAAACCAGCTACAGCTTTCGGTGCTGGCAGCTTTCTTCTGGGCGCAATCGCTGGACGTTTCGAATTTGGCAGCCAGGCTCCGGGAGAGTGAGATACAGAGTGTTGCCCCATTACGAACCACAGCTTTTGCAGAGCGCGAATGTCTGTGCGGCAGCGAATGCAGTTCCAAGGGACAGTGAAAACCAGCTACAGCTTTCGGTGCTGGCAGCTTTCTTCTGGGCGCAATCGCTGGACGTTTCGAATTTGGCATCCAGGATCCGGGAGAGTGAGATACAGAGTGTTGCCCCATTACGAACCACAGCTTTTGCAGAGCGCGAATGTCTGTGCGGCAGCGAATGCAGTTCCAAGGGACAGTGAAAACCAGCTACAGCTTTCGGTGCTGGCAGCTTTCTTCTGGGCGCAATCGCTGGACGTTTCGAATTTGGCATCCAGGATCCGGGAGAGTGAGATACAGAGTGTTGCCCCATTACGAACCACAGCTTTTGCAGAGCGCGAATGTCTGTGCGGCAGCGAATGCAGTTCCAAGGGACAGTGAAAACCAGCTACAGCTTTCGGTGCTGGCAGCTTTCTTCTGGGCGCAATCGCTGGACGTTTCGAATTTGGCAGCCGGGATCCGGGAGAGTGAGATACAGAGTGTTGCCCCATTACGAACCACAGCTTTTGCAGAGCGCGAATGTCTGTGCGGCAGCGAATGCAGTTCCAAGGGACAGTGAAAACCAGCTACAGCTTTCGGTGCTGGCAGCTTTCTTCTGGGCGCAATCGCTGGACGTTTCGAATTTGGCAGCCAGGCTCCGGGAGAGTGAGATACAGAGTGTTGCCCCATTACGAACCACAGCTTTTGCAGAGCGCGAATGTCTGTGCGGCAGCGAATGCAGTTCCAAGGGACAGTGAAAACCAGCTACAGCTTTCGGTGCTGGCAGCTTTCTTCTGGGCGCAATCGCTGGACGTTTCGAATTTGGCATCCAGGATCCGGGAGAGTGAGATACAGAGTGTTGCCCCATTACGAACCACAGCTTTTGCAGAGCGCGAATGTCTGTGCGGCAGCGAATGCAGTTCCAAGGGACAGTGAAAACCAGCTACAGCTTTCGGTGCTGGCAGCTTTCTTCTGGGCGCAATCGCTGGACGTTTCGGGTGGCATCCAGGATCCGGGAGAGTGAGATACAGAGTGTTGCCCCATTACGAACCACAGCTTTTGCAGAGCGCGAATGTCTGTGCGGCAGCGAATGCAGTTCCAAGGGACAGTGAAAACCAGCTACAGCTTTCGGTGCTGGCAGCTTTCTTCTGGGCGCAATCGCTGGACGTTTCGAATTTGGCATCCAGGATCCGGGAGAGTGAGATACAGAGTGTTGCCCCATTACGAACCACAGCTTTTGCAGAGCGCGAATGTCTGTGCGGCAGCGAATGCAGTTCCAAGGGACAGTGAAAACCAGCTACAGCTTTCGGTGCTGGCAGCTTTCTTCTGGGCGCAATCGCTGGACGTTTCGAATTTGGCATCCAGGATCCGGGAGAGTGAGATACAGAGTGTTGCCCCATTACGAACCACAGCTTTTGCAGAGCGCGAATGTCTGTGCGGCAGCGAATGCAGTTCCAAGGGACAGTGAAAACCAGCTACAGCTTTCGGTGCTGGCAGCTTTCTTCTGGGCGCAATCGCTGGACGTTTCGAATTTGGCAGCCGGGATCCGGGAGAGTGAGATACAGAGTGTTGCCCCATTACGAACCACAGCTTTTGCAGAGCGCGAATGTCTGTGCGGCAGCGAATGCAGTTCCAAGGGACAGTGAAAACCAGCTACAGCTTTCGGTGCTGGCAGCTTTCTTCTGGGCGCAATCGCTGGACGTTTCGAATTTGGCATCCAGGATCCGGGAGAGTGAGATACAGAGTGTTGCCCCATTACGAACCACAGCTTTTGCAGAGCGCGAATGTCTGTGCGGCAGCGAATGCAGTTCCAAGGGACAGTGAAAACCAGCTACAGCTTTCGGTGCTGGCAGCTTTCTTCTGGGCGCAATCGCTGGACGTTTCGAATTTGGCATCCAGGATCCGGGAGAGTGAGATACAGAGTGTTGCCCCATTACGAACCACAGCTTTTGCAGAGCGCGAATGTCTGTGCGGCAGCGAATGCAGTTCCAAGGGACAGTGAAAACCAGCTACAGCTTTCGGTGCTGGCAGCTTTCTTCTGGGCGCAATCGCTGGACGTTTCGAATTTGGCATCCAGGATCCGGGAGAGTGAGATACAGAGTGTTGCCCCATTACGAACCACAGCTTTTGCAGAGCGCGAATGTCTGTGCGGCAGCGAATGCAGTTCCAAGGGACAGTGAAAACCAGCTACAGCTTTCGGTGCTGGCAGCTTTCTTCTGGGCGCAATCGCTGGACGTTTCGAATTTGGCAGCCAGGATCCGGGAGAGTGAGATACAGAGTGTTGCCCCATTACGAACCACAGCTTTTGCAGAGCGCGAATGTCTGTGCGGCAGCGAATGCAGTTCCAAGGGACAGTGAAAACCAGCTACAGCTTTCGGTGCTGGCAGCTTTCTTGTGGGCGCAATCGCTGGACGTTTCGGGTGGCAGCCGGGATCCGGGAGAGTGAGATACAGAGTGTTGCCCCATTACGAACCACAGCTTTTGCAGAGCGCGAATGTCTGTGCGGCAGCGAATGCAGTTCCAAGGGACAGTGAAAACCAGCTACAGCTTTCGGTGCTGGCAGCTTTCTTCTGGGCGCAATCGCTGGACGTTTCGGGTGGCAGCCAGGCTCCGGGAGAGTGAGATACAGAGTGTTGCCCCATTACGAACCACAGCTTTTGCAGAGCGCGAATGTCTGTGCGGCAGCGAATGCAGTTCCAAGGGACAGTGAAAACCAGCTACAGCTTTCGGTGCTGGCAGCTTTCTTCTGGGCGCAATCGCTGGACGTTTCGAATTTGGCATCCAGGATCCGGGAGAGTGAGATACAGAGTGTTGCCCCATTACGAACCACAGCTTTTGCAGAGCGCGAATGTCTGTGCGGCAGCGAATGCAGTTCCAAGGGACAGTGAAAACCAGCTACAGCTTTCGGTGCTGGCAGCTTTCTTCTGGGCGCAATCGCTGGACGTTTCGGGTGGCAGCCAGGATCCGGGAGAGTGAGATACAGAGTGTTGCCCCATTACGAACCACAGCTTTTGCAGAGCGCGAATGTCTGTGCGGCAGCGAATGCAGTTCCAAGGGACAGTGAAAACCAGCTACAGCTTTCGGTGCTGGCAGCTTTCTTCTGGGCGCAATCGCTGGACGTTTCGAATTTGGCATCCAGGATCCGGGAGAGTGAGATACAGAGTGTTGCCCCATTACGAACCACAGCTTTTGCAGAGCGCGAATGTCTGTGCGGCAGCGAATGCAGTTCCAAGGGACAGTGAAAACCAGCTACAGCTTTCGGTGCTGGCAGCTGTCTTCTGGGCGCAATCGCTGGACGTTTCGGGTGGCAGCTGGGCTCCGGGAGAGTGAGATACAGAGTGTTGCCCCATTACGAACCACAGCTTTTGCAGAGCGCGAATGTCTGTGCGGCAGCGAATGCAGTTCCAAGGGACAGTGAAAACCAGCTACAGCTTTCGGTGCTGGCAGCTTTCTTCTGGGCGCAATCGCTGGACGTTTCGAATTTGGCATCCAGGATCCGGGAGAGTGAGATACAGAGTGTTGCCCCATTACGAACCACAGCTTTTGCAGAGCGCGAATGTCTGTGCGGCAGCGAATGCAGTTCCAAGGGACAGTGAAAACCAGCTACAGCTTTCGGTGCTGGCAGCTTTCTTCTGGGCGCAATCGCTGGACGTTTCGAATTTGGCATCCAGGATCCGGGAGAGTGAGATACAGAGTGTTGCCCCATTACGAACCACAGCTTTTGCAGAGCGCGAATGTCTGTGCGGCAGCGAATGCAGTTCCAAGGGACAGTGAAAACCAGCTACAGCTTTCGGTGCTGGCAGCTTTCTTCTGGGCGCAATCGCTGGACGTTTCGAATTTGGCAGCCAGGCTCCGGGAGAGTGAGATACAGAGTGTTGCCCCATTACGAACCACAGCTTTTGCAGAGCGCGAATGTCTGTGCGGCAGCGAATGCAGTTCCAAGGGACAGTGAAAACCAGCTACAGCTTTCGGTGCTGGCAGCTTTCTTCTGGGCGCAATCGCTGGACGTTTCGAATTTGGCATCCAGGATCCGGGAGAGTGAGATACAGAGTGTTGCCCCATTACGAACCACAGCTTTTGCAGAGCGCGAATGTCTGTGCGGCAGCGAATGCAGTTCCAAGGGACAGTGAAAACCAGCTACAGCTTTCGGTGCTGGCAGCTTTCTTCTGGGCGCAATCGCTGGACGTTTCGAATTTGGCAGCCAGGCTCCGGGAGAGTGAGATACAGAGTGTTGCCCCATTACGAACCACAGCTTTTGCAGAGCGCGAATGTCTGTGCGGCAGCGAATGCAGTTCCAAGGGACAGTGAAAACCAGCTACAGCTTTCGGTGCTGGCAGCTTTCTTCTGGGCGCAATCGCTGGACGTTTCGAATTTGGCATCCAGGATCCGGGAGAGTGAGATACAGAGTGTTGCCCCATTACGAACCACAGCTTTTGCAGAGCGCGAATGTCTGTGCGGCAGCGAATGCAGTTCCAAGGGACAGTGAAAACCAGCTACAGCTTTCGGTGCTGGCAGCTTTCTTCTGGGCGCAATCGCTGGACGTTTCGAATTTGGCATCCAGGATCCGGGAGAGTGAGATACAGAGTGTTGCCCCATTACGAACCACAGCTTTTGCAGAGCGCGAATGTCTGTGCGGCAGCGAATGCAGTTCCAAGGGACAGTGAAAACCAGCTACAGCTTTCGGTGCTGGCAGCTTTCTTCTGGGCGCAATCGCTGGACGTTTCGGGTGGCATCCAGGATCCGGGAGAGTGAGATACAGAGTGTTGCCCCATTACGAACCACAGCTTTTGCAGAGCGCGAATGTCTGTGCGGCAGCGAATGCAGTTCCAAGGGACAGTGAAAACCAGCTACAGCTTTCGGTGCTGGCAGCTTTCTTCTGGGCGCAATCGCTGGACGTTTCGAATTTGGCAGCCAGGCTCCGGGAGAGTGAGATACAGAGTGTTGCCCCATTACGAACCACAGCTTTTGCAGAGCGCGAATGTCTGTGCGGCAGCGAATGCAGTTCCAAGGGACAGTGAAAACCAGCTACAGCTTTCGGTGCTGGCAGCTTTCTTCTGGGCGCAATCGCTGGACGTTTCGAATTTGGCATCCAGGATCCGGGAGAGTGAGATACAGAGTGTTGCCCCATTACGAACCACAGCTTTTGCAGAGCGCGAATGTCTGTGCGGCAGCGAATGCAGTTCCAAGGGACAGTGAAAACCAGCTACAGCTTTCGGTGCTGGCAGCTTTCTTCTGGGCGCAATCGCTGGACGTTTCGGGTGGCATCCAGGATCCGGGAGAGTGAGATACAGAGTGTTGCCCCATTACGAACCACAGCTTTTGCAGAGCGCGAATGTCTGTGCGGCAGCGAATGCAGTTCCAAGGGACAGTGAAAACCAGCTACAGCTTTCGGTGCTGGCAGCTTTCTTCTGGGCGCAATCGCTGGACGTTTCGAATTTGGCATCCAGGATCCGGGAGAGTGAGATACAGAGTGTTGCCCCATTACGAACCACAGCTTTTGCAGAGCGCGAATGTCTGTGCGGCAGCGAATGCAGTTCCAAGGGACAGTGAAAACCAGCTACAGCTTTCGGTGCTGGCAGCTTTCTTCTGGGCGCAATCGCTGGACGTTTCGGGTGGCATCCAGGATCCGGGAGAGTGAGATACAGAGTGTTGCCCCATTACGAACCACAGCTTTTGCAGAGCGCGAATGTCTGTGCGGCAGCGAATGCAGTTCCAAGGGACAGTGAAAACCAGCTACAGCTTTCGGTGCTGGCAGCTTTCTTCTGGGCGCAATCGCTGGACGTTTCGAATTTGGCAGCCAGGCTCCGGGAGAGTGAGATACAGAGTGTTGCCCCATTACGAACCACAGCTTTTGCAGAGCGCGAATGTCTGTGCGGCAGCGAATGCAGTTCCAAGGGACAGTGAAAACCAGCTACAGCTTTCGGTGCTGGCAGCTTTCTTCTGGGCGCAATCGCTGGACGTTTCGAATTTGGCATCCAGGATCCGGGAGAGTGAGATACAGAGTGTTGCCCCATTACGAACCACAGCTTTTGCAGAGCGCGAATGTCTGTGCGGCAGCGAATGCAGTTCCAAGGGACAGTGAAAACCAGCTACAGCTTTCGGTGCTGGCAGCTTTCTTCTGGGCGCAATCGCTGGACGTTTCGAATTTGGCAGCCAGGCTCCGGGAGAGTGAGATACAGAGTGTTGCCCCATTACGAACCACAGCTTTTGCAGAGCGCGAATGTCTGTGCGGCAGCGAATGCAGTTCCAAGGGACAGTGAAAACCAGCTACAGCTTTCGGTGCTGGCAGCTTTCTTCTGGGCGCAATCGCTGGACGTTTCGAATTTGGCAGCCAGGCTCCGGGAGAGTGAGATACAGAGTGTTGCCCCATTACGAACCACAGCTTTTGCAGAGCGCGAATGTCTGTGCGGCAGCGAATGCAGTTCCAAGGGACAGTGAAAACCAGCTACAGCTTTCGGTGCTGGCAGCTTTCTTCTGGGCGCAATCGCTGGACGTTTCGAATTTGGCATCCAGGATCCGGGAGAGTGAGATACAGAGTGTTGCCCCATTACGAACCACAGCTTTTGCAGAGCGCGAATGTCTGTGCGGCAGCGAATGCAGTTCCAAGGGACAGTGAAAACCAGCTACAGCTTTCGGTGCTGGCAGCTTTCTTCTGGGCGCAATCGCTGGACGTTTCGGGTGGCATCCAGGATCCGGGAGAGTGAGATACAGAGTGTTGCCCCATTACGAACCACAGCTTTTGCAGAGCGCGAATGTCTGTGCGGCAGCGAATGCAGTTCCAAGGGACAGTGAAAACCAGCTACAGCTTTCGGTGCTGGCAGCTTTCTTCTGGGCGCAATCGCTGGACGTTTCGAATTTGGCATCCAGGATCCGGGAGAGTGAGATACAGAGTGTTGCCCCATTACGAACCACAGCTTTTGCAGAGCGCGAATGTCTGTGCGGCAGCGAATGCAGTTCCAAGGGACAGTGAAAACCAGCTACAGCTTTCGGTGCTGGCAGCTTTCTTCTGGGCGCAATCGCTGGACGTTTCGAATTTGGCATCCAGGATCCGGGAGAGTGAGATACAGAGTGTTGCCCCATTACGAACCACAGCTTTTGCAGAGCGCGAATGTCTGTGCGGCAGCGAATGCAGTTCCAAGGGACAGTGAAAACCAGCTACAGCTTTCGGTGCTGGCAGCTTTCTTCTGGGCGCAATCGCTGGACGTTTCGAATTTGGCAGCCAGGCTCCGGGAGAGTGAGATACAGAGTGTTGCCCCATTACGAACCACAGCTTTTGCAGAGCGCGAATGTCTGTGCGGCAGCGAATGCAGTTCCAAGGGACAGTGAAAACCAGCTACAGCTTTCGGTGCTGGCAGCTTTCTTCTGGGCGCAATCGCTGGACGTTTCGAATTTGGCATCCAGGATCCGGGAGAGTGAGATACAGAGTGTTGCCCCATTACGAACCACAGCTTTTGCAGAGCGCGAATGTCTGTGCGGCAGCGAATGCAGTTCCAAGGGACAGTGAAAACCAGCTACAGCTTTCGGTGCTGGCAGCTTTCTTCTGGGCGCAATCGCTGGACGTTTCGAATTTGGCAGCCAGGCTCCGGGAGAGTGAGATACAGAGTGTTGCCCCATTACGAACCACAGCTTTTGCAGAGCGCGAATGTCTGTGCGGCAGCGAATGCAGTTCCAAGGGACAGTGAAAACCAGCTACAGCTTTCGGTGCTGGCAGCTTTCTTCTGGGCGCAATCGCTGGACGTTTCGGGTGGCAGCCAGGATCCGGGAGAGTGAGATACAGAGTGTTGCCCCATTACGAACCACAGCTTTTGCAGAGCGCGAATGTCTGTGCGGCAGCGAATGCAGTTCCAAGGGACAGTGAAAACCAGCTACAGCTTTCGGTGCTGGCAGCTTTCTTCTGGGCGCAATCGCTGGACGTTTCGAATTTGGCATCCAGGATCCGGGAGAGTGAGATACAGAGTGTTGCCCCATTACGAACCACAGCTTTTGCAGAGCGCGAATGTCTGTGCGGCAGCGAATGCAGTTCCAAGGGACAGTGAAAACCAGCTACAGCTTTCGGTGCTGGCAGCTTTCTTCTGGGCGCAATCGCTGGACGTTTCGAATTTGGCAGCCGGGATCCGGGAGAGTGAGATACAGAGTGTTGCCCCATTACGAACCACAGCTTTTGCAGAGCGCGAATGTCTGTGCGGCAGCGAATGCAGTTCCAAGGGACAGTGAAAACCAGCTACAGCTTTCGGTGCTGGCAGCTTTCTTCTGGGCGCAATCGCTGGACGTTTCGAATTTGGCATCCAGGATCCGGGAGAGTGAGATACAGAGTGTTGCCCCATTACGAACCACAGCTTTTGCAGAGCGCGAATGTCTGTGCGGCAGCGAATGCAGTTCCAAGGGACAGTGAAAACCAGCTACAGCTTTCGGTGCTGGCAGCTTTCTTCTGGGCGCAATCGCTGGACGTTTCGGGTGGCATCCAGGATCCGGGAGAGTGAGATACAGAGTGTTGCCCCATTACGAACCACAGCTTTTGCAGAGCGCGAATGTCTGTGCGGCAGCGAATGCAGTTCCAAGGGACAGTGAAAACCAGCTACAGCTTTCGGTGCTGGCAGCTTTCGTCTGGGCGCAATCGCTGGACGTTTCGGGTGGCATCCAGGATCCGGGAGAGTGAGATACAGAGTGTTGCCCCATTACGAACCACAGCTTTTGCAGAGCGCGAATGTCTGTGCGGCAGCGAATGCAGTTCCAAGGGACAGTGAAAACCAGCTACAGCTTTCGGTGCTGGCAGCTTTCTTCTGGGCGCAATCGCTGGACGTTTCGAATTTGGCATCCAGGATCCGGGAGAGTGAGATACAGAGTGTTGCCCCATTACGAACCACAGCTTTTGCAGAGCGCGAATGTCTGTGCGGCAGCGAATGCAGTTCCAAGGGACAGTGAAAACCAGCTACAGCTTTCGGTGCTGGCAGCTTTCTTCTGGGCGCAATCGCTGGACGTTTCGAATTTGGCATCCAGGATCCGGGAGAGTGAGATACAGAGTGTTGCCCCATTACGAACCACAGCTTTTGCAGAGCGCGAATGTCTGTGCGGCAGCGAATGCAGTTCCAAGGGACAGTGAAAACCAGCTACAGCTTTCGGTGCTGGCAGCTTTCTTCTGGGCGCAATCGCTGGACGTTTCGGGTGGCAGCCAGGCTCCGGGAGAGTGAGATACAGAGTGTTGCCCCATTACGAACCACAGCTTTTGCAGAGCGCGAATGTCTGTGCGGCAGCGAATGCAGTTCCAAGGGACAGTGAAAACCAGCTACAGCTTTCGGTGCTGGCAGCTTTCTTCTGGGCGCAATCGCTGGACGTTTCGGGTGGCATCCAGGATCCGGGAGAGTGAGATACAGAGTGTTGCCCCATTACGAACCACAGCTTTTGCAGAGCGCGAATGTCTGTGCGGCAGCGAATGCAGTTCCAAGGGACAGTGAAAACCAGCTACAGCTTTCGGTGCTGGCAGCTTTCTTCTGGGCGCAATCGCTGGACGTTTCGAATTTGGCATCCAGGATCCGGGAGAGTGAGATACAGAGTGTTGCCCCATTACGAACCACAGCTTTTGCAGAGCGCGAATGTCTGTGCGGCAGCGAATGCAGTTCCAAGGGACAGTGAAAACCAGCTACAGCTTTCGGTGCTGGCAGCTTTCTTCTGGGCGCAATCGCTGGACGTTTCGAATTTGGCATCCAGGATCCGGGAGAGTGAGATACAGAGTGTTGCCCCATTACGAACCACAGCTTTTGCAGAGCGCGAATGTCTGTGCGGCAGCGAATGCAGTTCCAAGGGACAGTGAAAACCAGCTACAGCTTTCGGTGCTGGCAGCTTTCTTCTGGGCGCAATCGCTGGACGTTTCGAATTTGGCATCCAGGATCCGGGAGAGTGAGATACAGAGTGTTGCCCCATTACGAACCACAGCTTTTGCAGAGCGCGAATGTCTGTGCGGCAGCGAATGCAGTTCAAGGGACAGTGAAAACCAGCTACAGCTTTCGGTGCTGGCAGCTTTCTTCTGGGCGCAATCGCTGGACGTTTCGAATTTGGCATCCAGGATCCGGGAGAGTGAGATACAGAGTGTTGCCCCATTACGAACCACAGCTTTTGCAGAGCGCGAATGTCTGTGCGGCAGCGAATGCAGTTCCAAGGGACAGTGAAAACCAGCTACAGCTTTCGGTGCTGGCAGCTTTCTTCTGGGCGCAATCGCTGGACGTTTCGAATTTGGCAGCCAGGCTCCGGGAGAGTGAGATACAGAGTGTTGCCCCATTACGAACCACAGCTTTTGCAGAGCGCGAATGTCTGTGCGGCAGCGAATGCAGTTCCAAGGGACAGTGAAAACCAGCTACAGCTTTCGGTGCTGGCAGCTTTCTTCTGGGCGCAATCGCTGGACGTTTCGAATTTGGCATCCAGGATCCGGGAGAGTGAGATACAGAGTGTTGCCCCATTACGAACCACAGCTTTTGCAGAGCGCGAATGTCTGTGCGGCAGCGAATGCAGTTCCAAGGGACAGTGAAAACCAGCTACAGCTTTCGGTGCTGGCAGCTTTCTTCTGGGCGCAATCGCTGGACGTTTCGAATTTGGCATCCAGGATCCGGGAGAGTGAGATACAGAGTGTTGCCCCATTACGAACCACAGCTTTTGCAGAGCGCGAATGTCTGTGCGGCAGCGAATGCAGTTCCAAGGGACAGTGAAAACCAGCTACAGCTTTCGGTGCTGGCAGCTTTCTTCTGGGCGCAATCGCTGGACGTTTCGAATTTGGCATCCAGGATCCGGGAGAGTGAGATACAGAGTGTTGCCCCATTACGAACCACAGCTTTTGCAGAGCGCGAATGTCTGTGCGGCAGCGAATGCAGTTCCAAGGGACAGTGAAAACCAGCTACAGCTTTCGGTGCTGGCAGCTTTCTTCTGGGCGCAATCGCTGGACGTTTCGAATTTGGCATCCAGGATCCGGGAGAGTGAGATACAGAGTGTTGCCCCATTACGAACCACAGCTTTTGCAGAGCGCGAATGTCTGTGCGGCAGCGAATGCAGTTCCAAGGGACAGTGAAAACCAGCTACAGCTTTCGGTGCTGGCAGCTTTCTTCTGGGCGCAATCGCTGGACGTTTCGAATTTGGCATCCAGGATCCGGGAGAGTGAGATACAGAGTGTTGCCCCATTACGAACCACAGCTTTTGCAGAGCGCGAATGTCTGTGCGGCAGCGAATGCAGTTCCAAGGGACAGTGAAAACCAGCTACAGCTTTCGGTGCTGGCAGCTTTCTTCTGGGCGCAATCGCTGGACGTTTCGAATTTGGCATCCAGGATCCGGGAGAGTGAGATACAGAGTGTTGCCCCATTACGAACCACAGCTTTTGCAGAGCGCGAATGTCTGTGCGGCAGCGAATGCAGTTCCAAGGGACAGTGAAAACCAGCTACAGCTTTCGGTGCTGGCAGCTTTCTTCTGGGCGCAATCGCTGGACGTTTCGGGTGGCAGCCAGGCTCCGGGAGAGTGAGATACAGAGTGTTGCCCCATTACGAACCACAGCTTTTGCAGAGCGCGAATGTCTGTGCGGCAGCGAATGCAGTTCCAAGGGACAGTGAAAACCAGCTACAGCTTTCGGTGCTGGCAGCTTTCTTCTGGGCGCAATCGCTGGACGTTTCGAATTTGGCATCCAGGATCCGGGAGAGTGAGATACAGAGTGTTGCCCCATTACGAACCACAGCTTTTGCAGAGCGCGAATGTCTGTGCGGCAGCGAATGCAGTTCAAGGGACAGTGAAAACCAGCTACAGCTTTCGGTGCTGGCAGCTTTCTTCTGGGCGCAATCGCTGGACGTTTCGAATTTGGCATCCAGGATCCGGGAGAGTGAGATACAGAGTGTTGCCCCATTACGAACCACAGCTTTTGCAGAGCGCGAATGTCTGTGCGGCAGCGAATGCAGTTCCAAGGGACAGTGAAAACCAGCTACAGCTTTCGGTGCTGGCAGCTTTCTTCTGGGCGCAATCGCTGGACGTTTCGAATTTGGCAGCTGGGCTCCGGGAGAGTGAGATACAGAGTGTTGCCCCATTACGAACCACAGCTTTTGCAGAGCGCGAATGTCTGTGCGGCAGCGAATGCAGTTCCAAGGGACAGTGAAAACCAGCTACAGCTTTCGGTGCTGGCAGCTTTCTTCTGGGCGCAATCGCTGGACGTTTCGAATTTGGCATCCAGGATCCGGGAGAGTGAGATACAGAGTGTTGCCCCATTACGAACCACAGCTTTTGCAGAGCGCGAATGTCTGTGCGGCAGCGAATGCAGTTCCAAGGGACAGTGAAAACCAGCTACAGCTTTCGGTGCTGGCAGCTTTCTTCTGGGCGCAATCGCTGGACGTTTCGAATTTGGCATCCAGGATCCGGGAGAGTGAGATACAGAGTGTTGCCCCATTACGAACCACAGCTTTTGCAGAGCGCGAATGTCTGTGCGGCAGCGAATGCAGTTCCAAGGGACAGTGAAAACCAGCTACAGCTTTCGGTGCTGGCAGCTTTCTTCTGGGCGCAATCGCTGGACGTTTCGAATTTGGCAGCTGGGCTCCGGGAGAGTGAGATACAGAGTGTTGCCCCATTACGAACCACAGCTTTTGCAGAGCGCGAATGTCTGTGCGGCAGCGAATGCAGTTCAAGGGACAGTGAAAACCAGCTACAGCTTTCGGTGCTGGCAGCTTTCTTCTGGGCGCAATCGCTGGACGTTTCGAATTTGGCAGCCAGGCTCCGGGAGAGTGAGATACAGAGTGTTGCCCCATTACGAACCACAGCTTTTGCAGAGCGCGAATGTCTGTGCGGCAGCGAATGCAGTTCCAAGGGACAGTGAAAACCAGCTACAGCTTTCGGTGCTGGCAGCTTTCTTCTGGGCGCAATCGCTGGACGTTTCGGAATTTGGCATCCAGGATCCGGGAGAGTGAGATACAGAGTGTTGCCCCATTACGAACCACAGCTTTTGCAGAGCGCGAATGTCTGTGCGGCAGCGAATGCAGTTCCAAGGGACAGTGAAAACCAGCTACAGCTTTCGGTGCTGGCAGCTTTCTTCTGGGCGCAATCGCTGGACGTTTCGAATTTGGCAGCTGGGCTCCGGGAGAGTGAGATACAGAGTGTTGCCCCATTACGAACCACAGCTTTTGCAGAGCGCGAATGTCTGTGCGGCAGCGAATGCAGTTCCAAGGGACAGTGAAAACCAGCTACAGCTTTCGGTGCTGGCAGCTTTCTTCTGGGCGCAATCGCTGGACGTTTCCGGTTTGGCATCCAGGATCCGGGAGAGTGAGATACAGAGTGTTGCCCCATTACGAACCACAGCTTTTGCAGAGCGCGAATGTCTGTGCGGCAGCGAATGCAGTTCCAAGGGACAGTGAAAACCAGCTACAGCTTTCGGTGCTGGCAGCTTTCTTCTGGGCGCAATCGCTGGACGTTTCGGAATTTGGCAGCTGGGCTCCGGGAGAGTGAGATACAGAGTGTTGCCCCATTACGAACCACAGCTTTTGCAGAGCGCGAATGTCTGTGCGGCAGCGAATGCAGTTCCAAGGGACAGTGAAAACCAGCTACAGCTTTCGGTGCTGGCAGCTTTCTTCTGGGCGCAATCGCTGGACGTTTGGAATTTGGCAGCCGGGCTCCGGGAGAGTGAGATACAGAGTGTTGCCCCATTACGAACCACAGCTTTTGCAGAGCGCGAATGTCTGTGCGGCAGCGAATGCAGTTCCAAGGGACAGTGAAAACCAGCTACAGCTTTCGG